>NW_026857563.1:0-55000 GCF_026571515.1 Ruditapes philippinarum | reverse complement strand
GTTTTTTTGCACTGCACTTCTATTCAATGAGATTTATCTATCTATAAAGTTTCCTGATGATATCAGAGTTATGTCCCAGGTAAAATTCAAAGTGTAAAAATGAATAAAGGGCAATAACTCCAAAATTAGACCAGGCTTTGTTTCGGTTCTTTAAGCGTTGCAGTTCTATCCAATTATATCTAGCTACCTACAAAGTTTCATGTTGATATCTCTAATAGTTTTAAAGTTATGTCCCGGACAAAAGTCAAAAAGTAAAAATAAACAAAGGGCAATAACTTCAAAATAAGGCAAGGCAGAGTAATGATTCTTAAGCACTGCACTTCCACCCAATGAGACCTATCTATCTACAAAGTTTCATCTTGATATCTCTTATAGTTTTAGAGTTATGTCCCAGACAAAGTTCAAAGTGTTAAAATTAACAAAGGGCAATAACTCCAAAATTATGACAAAAAGATTTATTGTTCATATGCACTGCACATCTACCCATTGAGATCTATTCACCTACAAAGTTTCATGTTGATACCTCTTATAGTTTTAGAGTTATGTCCTGGACAAAGTTCAAAGTGTAAAAATAAACAAAGGGGAATAATTCAAAAATTAGGCAAGGCAGAGTTACGGTTCTTGTGCACTGCACACCTTCTCAATGAGATCTATCTACCTACAAAGTTTCATGTTGATACCTCTTGTTGTTTCAAAGTTATGTACCGGACAAGAAAAGGGGACGGACGGAAAGACGGACGGACGGACGGACAAGGCGGCGACTATATGCTCCCCCGAAATTTTTAGGGGAGCATAATTAAGCTCCCATCTAAAGTGAGTGTGTACATGTATATAAGCTATATACCTTGAGTATGATAAATTGACATGTAAAATATTTAGGTTGTCTGGAGGGCAACAGACAGATCAGAATCCAAATACTGTTCTATCAATAAATGTGCAACTGAGTGGAGAAAAAAGTGGGTAGATGTTAAAAGAAATTTTGATGTAACAATAGAGAAGGATTTACAGAACACAAACACTGGAATATTGTTTTCATATTTTATTGATCAAAAATAAATGGCAATAAAACAAGTAAAAACAAAAACAAAAGTTAAAACTGCAACTTTTACTCAACAGTGTTTGTGCCCTTCCTTCCCTGTTGTTAACATTGATTTATCAACTTGAAAGTAACATTAATATCTGTCCTGTGTAAACATGGATTATCAACATTATAATAACCTTTCTGTTGTAAACATTGATTTATCAACATTTTAACACCTTTCTGCTGTAAACATTGATTTATCAACACTCAAACACTTTCCCTTCTGTAAACATTCATTTAACAACATTAATATACCTTTCCTGTAGTAAACTTTGATTTATCAACTTGAAAGTAACAATGATTTATCAACTTGAAAGTAACATTAATTTTTCATTATAGTATCTGTCCTGTGTAAACATGGATTATCAACATTATAATAACCTATCTGTTGTAAACATTGATTTATCAACATTAAAACACTTTTTTAATTGTAAACATTGATTTATCAACATTAAAACACCTTTCCTGTTCTAAACATTGATTTATCAATGACAGAAAATTTAATTTTACTACAATTAAATTGTCAGCTCCCTTCAAGTAAGTTTATATTAGCCCCATACAATATGTACTATACATGCCACTACATATTGTTTTGTTGTTTTATTGCATATTTGTCTTAAAATTTGCTGCTTTTATTCATGCCTAAGCTACTAGCATGAAATGTATTTTACTTTCAGATTTGTTATATGTTAGTTAAAATGTTTTATGGTCTTCATTATATTTGGTAAATAGCTTATTAGTAAATGTTGTTTTTCTTTTAATAATTCATAAACTGACTTATTCAATACACATTCTTATATCTTGTAAAATACATTTCCATTTGTAAACATTGATTTATCAACATGAAAATATGAAGACAGTCATTAAAACTTGACATTCTTACAGATGTCATTGGCAAGTCTTAATTGCTGATAGCACTAAGGTTTAGAAGTCAAACAAAACAAAACAGAAAACAAATAGAAAAATAAATATTATCTTACCATCAGATCTGAAAAAAACCTGTTTCATTTAATGCTTACTGATCAAAACCAAAAGGGGTCTTTCTATAATAAAAAAAATATTTCTTTTAACAGTCTCTTTTAAACAATAACTAATACAGGGATCTTCCCTATTTTGGTGCATTTAAAAGGAAATTATCCAACTCCACCAAGGGGAAAAAATTCAACTAAAATGTTGTATCAAACTGTTCAACAGTAAAAGAAATACATGTGCAGCTTCAATTTTCATGGTTAAAAGAACTTTAAGCACAAATCTTTTGCATTATTTCATAAAATTATATTTAACTGCAATATTCATGTTACATTGTTACTATTGGCAACACCCTGGTGTTCCATATCTTCACTAACATTACTGTCATTCAGGCTAGATTTTGAGATATTTCCCTCATTACTAATACTAGTATCAGAAACATCACATTCTTGACTTACATCCATCTTAAATTGTTTTGATCGATCTTGTCCACGTTTCTGTTTCCTATGCGCTTTCTTTTCCTCAAGCTCCTTCGCAAAGTGCTCTTTCCTGTCCTTCACCTGTTGCATGTGCGCAGCATACGTAGAATAATTAGCCGGTTTCTGTTGCAACATACAATCTGGAATTTCAATGCCGAGCAGTTCTCCGACCATGTACGGTTTTAGCCAAACAACTAAAGGAGATGCACCAAACGTGTAGTGGGCTTGCTTGTGGTAGAATAGACAACCATCAAACTGTAAAGAGAAACAATTTGTTACTATAAGACAAAGCACTCCACTTCCTTCTCCTGCCATAAATTCCCCAGCCCCCCATTCCTGAAGTGCCAGGTTGAACAGTAAATTTACTTTTTATAGGTCAATGAGAAATCATAGCAAGAAAACATACATTTTTTTAAATATGTTGTATTTGTGATGACTAAAACAAGCATACTGTATAACACAATGATGACAGCTTTATAACACATACTCAAATTGTTTCCACTGAACTGGCTATATAGTGTGATATATCATTGATTTTCGGCTTTCAATATTGATACAAAATTTTCCATCAATGTCTGCCCTTGGAATATGATTGCTCTTGATTGTGACATAACATTGGAATAGTCATTTTGCGCCTGAAAAGTGTAAATGGTGAAAGTAGGCATCATGTGTCCCTAGCACTTTGTGTGCAATTGGAGGTTGAAGTGGAACCTCCAACCTTCAGTTAGGAAATTTCCTATCAGAAGCTTCCAGACCCAGCAAAAGTCTTCCTAATCATTTTTTAAAACATTTTGTCCACAAATTGCATAATTTTTTTATTAACCACTGCACTGTATACATCAATTACCTTTAAAATCCTAAAATATAATCATTCAGATTGCTATGATTTTAATGGTAAAACTACTTGCCTGTGTTGTTGTTGATTTAAATAACTCTTCTAGATTCTCTTTCTTACAGCTATGATACTGAAGTGGTATAAATTTGTACTGAAAAAAAAAATAAACAAAATATCATTCAACATAATCAGGCCCATAAGAACATGTGACTAAATCATTGCAAAATTACAATATGTTTTAACAAAAACACAACAAAAATTCACACAATTATAAGAAGAGCCAACATATATTTTACAATAATAATCATCTTTGGCACAAACATTTTTATTAGAAATGTTTATATATGAAATACTACAGTAATGCAGACCAGTCTTGACCCTTAATTTAAAGTCAATGACAAACTCAACACTTAAGTCAACAATAATGGTCGACGCTAAAGCCAATGACAAACTCTACACCAAAGCCACAATGAAAGCCGGCGCTAAAGCCAATGACAAACTCTACACCAAAGCCACAATGAAAGCCGGCGCCAAAGCCAATGACAAACTCGAC
Organism: Ruditapes philippinarum; assembly: GCF_026571515.1. Classification (NCBI taxonomy): domain Eukaryota; kingdom Metazoa; phylum Mollusca; class Bivalvia; order Venerida; family Veneridae; genus Ruditapes; species Ruditapes philippinarum. The sequence goes on along the minus strand of NW_026857563.1, from coordinate 51,083 downwards.
ACCAAAGCCACAATTAAAGCCGGCGCTAAAGCCAATGACAAACTCGACACCAAAACCACAATGAAAGTCGGCGCAAAAGCCAATGACAAACTCGACACCAATGCCACAATGAAAGTCGGCGCTTAAAAGCCAATGACAAACTCGACACCAAAACCACAATGAAAGTCAGCGCAAAAGCCAATGACAAACTCGACACCAAAACCACAATGAAAGTCGGCGCAAAAGCCAATGACAATCTCGACACCAAAACCACAATGAAAGTCGGCGCAAAAGCCAATGACAAACTCGACACCAAAGCCACAATTAAAGCCGGCGCTAAAGCCAATGACAAACTCGACACCAAAGCCACAATGAAAGTCAGCGCTAAAGTCAATGGCAAACTCGACACCAAAGCCACAATGAAAGCCGGCGCTAAAGCCAATGACAAACTTGACACCAAAGCCACAATGAAAGCCGGCGCTAAAGCCAATGACAAACTCGACACCAAAGCCACAATGAAAGTCGGCGCTAAAGCCAATGACAAACTCGACACCAAAGCCACAATGAAAGCCGGCGCTAAAGCCAATGACAAACTCGACACCAAAGCCACAATGAAAGTCGGTGCTAAAGCCAATGACAAACTTGACACCAAAGCCACAATGAAAGCCGGCGCTAAAGCCAATGACAAACTCGACACCAAAGCCACAATGAAAGTCGGCGCTAAAGCCAATGACAAATTTGACACCAAAGCCACAATGAAAGTGGGCACTAAAGCCAATGACAAACTGGATACCAATGCCAACGCTAAAAGCCGGCACTAAAGCTGATAACAAACTTGACATCTAAGCCAACAATAAAACTTGATACAGAAGCTAAAGCCAATGACGAACTCAACACCAAAGCCAACGACAAAAGTTGACGCTAAAGTCAATGACAAAGTCGGCACCTAAGCAAACAATAATAGTCAACACCAAAGCCAATGACAAACTCAATACCAAAGCCGATGATAAAAGCCAACCCTAAAGCTGATGACAAACTCGACACATAGGCCAACAATAAAAGTTGACGCTAAAGTCAATGACAAACTCGACACCTAAGCCAATGATAAAAGCAGGCCGTAGAGCCAATGACAAAGTTGACACAGAAGCCAACGATAAAAAACAGCCCTAAAGCCAATGACAAACTCGACACCTAAGCCAATGAAAAAACAAATAAGAGTGTCCTGACAAGACCTCTGTATTTTTTGTTGAGAGTACTTACTGGATTCAATTTGCTGACTTCCCCTACCTCTGGAATCTCCTGCATTTTGCTCATCATCCAGAAAAAACGAAAGTCAGTCTGAAATTATACATAACTTTTTTGTCATACTTGACATTTTACTAGTATAAAAAAAATTAATTCCTTGATTTTAAATAAAACATGTGTACTTCAAATGACTTATAGAGTAAAACTATTGCATACAGAAGTTAAATTGCATTACTTGCACTACTTCTTCACAGCTTCTGAATAATTCCAGTTTTTTTGTTGTTTTTTGAAGTTTTTTTTTTCTAAACAAAAAGAAACATTACTGAATACTAAATATCATCATATAAGTTAGACCATGAAACAAGTTAATACAACATATACAAGTATATCGTATATCCAATAAATTTAATGTTCTGGAACTAACCATTACTGGTATCAATAAAGGTAACAATTGGCCCTGGCCAATGTAGGGTATTTAATTATGATATCTAGAAAATAGTTTCACCATTGTACTTATCCTGTTTCTTGCCTAACTGACATAACTACGAGCTGTCATCGATAGAAACAACATTGATATATCCTTGATATTTTTTCTGTTGATCAATAATCAATGCACATTTGAAAAAAATGATAGTCTATATAAGCTAATTAAATGTCTAGAAAAAGAAATTATGAAATTCATCCAAAACAAACATGTATATTGAAACAGGTGTCCATGTCTAGAACTATCTTGTTGTTATGTAATGGACATATTTCATAGCAGTGTTGACAAAAAGGTCATGGCCGAGTGGTTAACTTGTCGGACTAGTAATCTAATGATCACTAGCCGAATGTGTTCAAACCCCGTCAGGAGCAAGTCCTTGTTTCCTTGAGCAAGAAACTTTACACTCATTGCTCAGTACTGGTTGGTTCTAGGAACGGATTCGAAAGTGTATCTATAAGCTAATAGCTTCCTACACAATCAAACTAAAATAAATTTTGTATAAACCAAAAAGGTCAGTAAAAAGTCATGCAATGGACACATCTTAAATTGTATCAACAGTATATGTATTTTACTAAAATCAATTAAACAGGTATGAAAGTGAATTATTGACAAGTAATGATCGTTATATTGGTTATCACATATCAATAATTTGTCAATATCCTTTGACAGCTCTACAAATCACTGTGTTAAAATTATACTTACCTCACTATCATAAACAGGGTGGTCCTTCCAATTCATGATGTCCAGCACATAGAATGTTTTCTCTATTTCATGATATATGCAATCCAATATGGCATTTTCTGAAAAGTTATCACATTACATGTTAATCATTCATTTGGTGCCATATTTTTAAGAAGACAGCTAAAATTACTAATGGAGTTACCTGGATAGAACTATAATCTTTTAATAGTTAAAGATATACTTTGCTCATCTTTTGGTAAAATAGTTTTATTGCAGAAATCTAGTAAATTCCAAATGAATATGTCTCATTTGAATAAGTAAATATGCTACAAACTTTTCAGGCCACTGCATTCCCTACTACAGGTTAAGTTAATTTTGTCATTCCTTAAAACAAGAGGGCCATGATGGCCCTGAAGTCGCTCACCTACATAAAGGCCCCCGGAGCGGGGCCAGTTTAAACCCCAGGGCTTTTATTTGAACAAACTTGAAAGACACTCATTAGAAGATGTTTCACGATGTTAAGTTTGTTAAGTTTTTACTACACACATAATGAAAAACAATGATCTCCCCCCCCCCCCCCATTCCAGCAGGGCCAATTTTTACCTGAGGGCTTTTACTTGAACAAACTTGGTAGACACCCATAAGAAAATGTTTCATGCTAAACATCTAAGCTCTAGCTCATTGGGTTTTTTCAAAGAAGTTATTTTAAGTTTATACTATACACATATAGTTAAAAACAATGATACCCCTGGGGCGGGCCAGAAGGGCTTTTATTTGAATAAACTTTGTAGACACTTACTAGAAGATGTTTCATGCTGAATATCTAAACTCTAGCTATTTGGGTTTTTTCAAAGAAGATTTTTAAGTTTTTGCTATACAATTATAAGGAAAATCAATGACCCCGGGGCAGTGCCAATTTTGACCCCAGGGCTTTTATTTGAACAAACTTGGTAGACACCTATTAGAACATGTTTGATGCTAAATATCTTAGCCATAGCTCTTTGAGTTCTTTAAAAGAAGATTTTTTAAGTTTTTACTATATGCATATAGGGAAAATCAATGACCCCCAGGGGCGGGGCCAATTTTGACCCCAGTGCTTTTATTTGAACAAACTTGGTAGACACCCATTAGAACATGTTTCATGCTAAATATCTTAGCTGTAGCTCTTTTGATTCTTTAAAAGAAGATTTTTTAAGTTTTTACTTTATGTATATAGGGAAAATCAATGACCCCCCCCCGGGGCGGGGCCAATTTTGAGCCCAGGGCTTTTATTTGAACAAACTTGGTAGACATTCACTAGAAGATGTTTCAAGCCACATATCTAAGCTCTAGCTCTTATGGTTTTTTAAAAGAAGATTTTTTAAGTTTTTACTATATGTATATAGGGAAAATCAATGACCCCCGAGGCGGGGCCAATTTTGACCCCAGGGCGTTTATTTGAACAAACTTGGTAGACACTTATTAGAACATGTTTCATGCTAAATATCTTAGCTTTAACTCTTTTGGTTCTTTAAAAGAAGATCTTTTAAGTTTTTACTATATGCATATAGGGAAAATCAATGACCTCCCTGGGGCGGGGCCAATTTTGACCCCAGGGCTTTTATTTGAACAAACTTGGTAGACACCTATTAGAACATGTTTCATGCTAAATATTGTAGCCATAGCTCTTTGAGTTCTTTAAAAGAAGATTTTTTAAGTTTTTACTATATGCATATAGGGAAAATCAATGACCCCCCAGGGCGGGGCCAATTTTGACCCCAGGGCTTTTATTTGAACAAACTTGGTAGACACCCATTAGAACATGTTTCATGCTAAATATCTTAGCTGTAGCTCTTTTGGTTCTTTAAAAGAAGATTTTTTAAGTTTTTACTTTATGTATATAGGGAAAATCAATGACCCCCCAGGGCGGGGCCAATTTTGACCCCAGGGCTTTTATTTGAACAAACTTGGTAGACACTCACTAGAAGATGTTTCATGCCAAATATCTAAGCTCTAGCTCTTATGGTTTTTTAAAAGAAGATTTTTTAAGTTTTTACTATATGTATATAGGGAAAATCAATGACCCCCCGGGGCGGGGCCAATTTTGACCCCAGGGCTTTTATTTGAACAAACTTGGTAGACACTTATTAGAACATGTTTCATGCTAAATATCTTAGCTTTAGCTCTTTTGGTTCTTTAAAAGAAGATTTTTTAAGTTTTTACTATATGCATATAGGGAAAATCAATGACCTCCCTGGGGCGGGGCCAATTTTGACCCCGGGGCTTTTATTTGAACAAACTTGGTAGACACCTATTAGAACATGTTTGATGCTAAATATCTTAGCCATAGCTCTTTGGGTTCTTTAAAAGAAGATTTTTTAAGTTTTTACTATATGCATATAGGGAAAATCAATTACCCCCTCGGGGCGGGGCCAATTTTGACCCCAGGGCTTTTATTTGAACAAACTTGGTAGACACCCATTAGAACATGTTTCATGCTAAATATCTAAGCTGTAGCTCTTTTGGTTCTTTAAAAGAAGATTTTTTAAGTTTTTACTATATGTATATAGGGAAAATCAATGACCCCCCGGGGCGGGCCAATTTTGACCCCAGGGCTTTTATTTGAACAAACTTGGTAGACACTCACTAGAAGATGTTTCATGCCAAATATCTAAGCTCTAGCTCTTATGGTTTTTTAAAAGAAGATATTTAAAGTTTTTTCTTTCGGTTGCTATGGCAACCAGAGTTCTGCATGGAATTAAATTCTTTGAACAATTTTTAAAGGTGACCACCCAAGGAACATTCCTGTGAAGTTTGGATGAAATTGGCTTAGTGGTTTATGAGGAGATGTCATTTAAAGTAAAAGTTTACGGACGGACGGACGCCGGACGGACGCCGGACGAAAAGCGATCACAAAAGCTCACCCTGTCACTTTGTGACAGGTGAGCTAATAAAAAGAGCTGTCAAATTAGTAGTGTTCTCTAATCTTTTCTTGTAGGAAAGGGGCATTATTATGCACAAAAACCCATGACATGATCTTCCATGTCAAACCTTTACTAATTATCATAATTTGAATCATTTGATGTCAAAATCATAAGCATGAGCATGTTTCGTGTTTTAAAATCTTCTTTATAATAGCCTGATTACATGTCAAGATCGATTAATAATTAAAGATTTTGACTTATCAAAATCTTGACTTATCAATCGATCTTGACTTTAACATAATAAATCTTGAAATAATCATAACCTATTTTGACTTACTCATAACATATGTTATCTTATTTATAATCTATTTAGATATATTCATAGTTTATCTTGACTTATTCATAGCTTACCTTGACTTATACATGGTTTACCTTGTCTTATTCATAGTTTATCTCGACTTATTCATAGTATATCTTTACTTATTCATAGTTTTTCTTGACTTATTCATAGTGTATCTTGACTTATTCATAGTTTACCTTGACTTATTCATAGTTAATTCATAGTTTTATAAAAACACAACAGTGTTTAATCCAATTAACATTTGAGTATTATCAAAAAGTTTTGAGACGACACCTACTGTATTTTCCATGATAATTCTTATATTAAAAATAATATAAAATAAATGTTTAGCAATTTCAAATTATAAGATTGTGTACAAGAAGATAAAGTAAACAGTGAAAATTGAGAATGTATACACAAATTTCAAAATATTACAAAAAGATGAAAAATTACATTTTTGTATATATATTACATGAAAAACAGAGTCAAAACATTTTGTAAAGTTAAACCATGTATATTTATTTTGACATGCATTTATAATCTCATGACCTTGTAGTTGCTTATCTTAACAAGTGCTATTTATAAGTCCAATATCAATAACATAAAAAAGAAATAGATACCACTTTAAACCATATTTTCTACACGCATTTGAAACAAGAACAATAAATTGTCAATGAACGGATTTAAACTTTCTCATTTGAACAATTTTAAACACAACTAAATAGACAGTACTGTATAATAAATTCATGCTTTAATTTTTTTTTAAAAATCATGGCTCAATCCAGGATAGACTTCAGTGCTTCACTAACACAGGACTCTGATGAAGTTCAGGAAATGTTTTGTGAACATTGTGATAAACATGACAAGCAATATGTTCCTGCAGAGGGATTTTGTGAAGACTGTGTTGAGTACCTGTGTGGAATTTGCCTTAAATTTCATAAACGATATATGCCTACTCATACCACAAAGGATAAGGATAACATGCCACAGGATTTCTGTCTAGAGAAATGTTCCATTCATCAAGATGAATTGGTCAAGTTCTATTGCCAAGCTTGTAAGAAATTTGCCTGTACTGAATGCAAGATTCAAGACCATGGGAACTGTAGTATGATCAGCCATTTGCCGGCTCTTGTTCCCGGGATTGAAAACAGCCAAGAAATAAAAGAACTTAATGAAAGTCTTGATGAGTTAATAAAAGATTTAGAAAATACAGAAGAGCAAGTGAACATAAACAAGAAGGAGATTGCTTCACAAGAAACAAAGATATTAGATAAAGTTATGAAAAAGAAAAAAGAAATACTGTCAGCATTTGAAAAACATCAGAAAGAAATAATTCAAGACTTTGAGAAGAAAATAGAAGAAACCTTAAAAAGACTTAAACAAGAGAAAAAAGAGAAGATTGAAAAATTACGAGAAAATCAAAGGAAACTAGAAAAGTTATTAAATGATGAGGAGAATGAAATAAAGAAGAAAATTGAAACCATAAAAAAGAATGACGAGAAAATTTTGAAGACGATTACCGAAGAAACCTCCAAAATGAAAACAAAACTAAACACCATATCAACAGAGTTGGTGCATCATCAAGGTACAGATCAAAGATGTCAACTGTTTATTGCTATGAAGAAGGGGCAGGAAATCACTGATCAATTGAAACCAGATGCAAATAAACAATGTAAAAACAATTCTATTCATTTTTACAAAGTTGAATGCACAGCTTCTGAACAGAATATAACAGATATACAACACTGTGATAAATTTTTCACTTTCCAAGAAATACACAAGTCTGAAGTACCAAGAACTGCTAGTTATTACACAGATATTAAAGTCAAACATAGCTTTGATTCATCTTTATGCTTATTATCAGAAAACTGTCTTCTGATTTGTCATTATGACTCTCCAAAGCTAGTTATTTTCAAGGATTTGTCAGTCAGCACTACATCATATGATACAATAGACCTGCCTTCCAACCCTTGGGCTGCTGCTAAAGTTGACAATAACAAAGTTGCTGTTACATTTCCAAGACTTGAAATAATAAAGCTGATAACATTCTCCAAGTCTTTGACAGTGACCAACACTGAAGACATAAAAGTAGGAAGAGGTTGTTGTGGTGTTGCCTATAGTAACAACAAACTTATAGTATCTTACACAACCAGTCCAGCAACAGTGAAGATACTTGACATGTCTGGCAAAGTATTGAAAATATTTGATAAAGATCAGCATGGGAAAAATCTGTTTGCTGATCCTTATTTTTTAACAATCAGTGCAGACAACACTGTTATATATGTATCTGACTATAAAAAAAGCTGTGTGATAGGTTTAACCTTTGATGGGAAAGTCAAGGCCATTTACAATGATGACCAGCTGAATGAACCATATCAACTGACTGTTGATAGGTCTGGGGCAGTGTTTGTATGTGGACTTTGGTCAAACAATATACATCAATTATCCCCTGACCTGACTAAGGTGAAGATTCTACTGGATAAAGAACAAGAAATATGTAGACCAACAGGTGTGGCATACTGCCAGAATACAAACAGATTGTATGTGAGTCAAATTGCTAATAACATTAAAGTGTTTGATATAACAATGGAATACATATAAACTATTCCTATAATTTCATATCACATATAAACTATTCCTATAATTTCATATCTGAAATACACAACAAACAACAGACTAAAGAGAAAAACAAACCAAATTAGACTGCATGTTTTAGTTATTTTGCTTACTTTTCTTTTCTTATTTTGCAACAACCCATACATTTTTAATTTGTGAAGTGAATATTAGTATGGTGCTCTACTAGAAGAACTGACAACTAAATATGACAACTTTGAAATTGATCATTTTTTATATTTATTATTTTTGCTATACATCTCATGTTTAATGAAGTTTGAAACTGTGTTTAAAAGAAACAAATAATTAGAGTTTTATTTACATCTCATATATTCTTAGCTTTAAGTTATTTTTATTCTTACTTTAAAATAGAAATTTATAATATCCAGCTCTGTATATGGGGAAGTAAACCTTACAAGACACTTCTGTTAGGAGTATAAAGACCAGAGAAGTCATGTTAAACAATATCATTCTGCATGAAAATGAAGAATTCAAGAATAATATACAATATAGAACAGATTGATTCTGTACAATTCTAAGGCTGGTTTCTTTGAGATACTTAAAAAGTGCAAAATATGTCCATTTTCATGTTAACCCTTTACCTCATATATATGCGAAACAACGCACTTTACCCCAACCTCTTTTAGGCCTCAAATAGTGAAAAAATGTCCTGTTTGGGCCCCAAACATGTTTTCATTTGAGAAATGTTGATAAAAAAGTGAGCACTTTTTCGGCACTACCCCCATCTTAAAGGTTCATCAGAAGGTTGCCAGAAAGGGGGTGTGCCCTCTTCTGTTTGGGGGGTTTAAAAGGGGCCGCAGCCCCCTCATTGCTGTACCCCCTTCTGTTCAGGTGGTTTGAAGGGGGGGACAGTCCCCCTCATCACCAAGAATATTTTGAACTTGTGAGAGGCTCAAAATGACCCCAGGTCAATCATAAGGTTACATGGAACCAATGCTGAAAAGCCTTTGACTTTATCTGAATCCTTTGAGAAGTTGCAGCACTTTGAAATGAATTTTGACAGAAAAATCAACGCAAAATAGTGATTTTTTGGCAATTTTGAGATGTCCCCTCGTTGTCATGGTATCAGGAAATTTAAGACTGAGCATGTTGTTACAAATGCAATGGTCCAGTCAACATTTTTGTCAAGTTTGATTAGTATTGAAGAAGTTTTTATAGTTTTATACCAATATGAACTTGTAGCGCGATACTTTTCAATGAAAACAACCATTTTTCACAAAATGCTCATGCAGTAATGGGTTAAGGTAAACCATTACCTCCACTTTTAATAGTATTCAAATAGGCTAGAGTCACTTGTCAACTACATTGAAAATGAGAGTTGTAGGTTCAAACCCTAGAAGGGGCAACTTTTTTTCTTTTCTGTTTTTTTCTTTTTAACATTATTTATGTATCTCTCAGGAAGAAAAAAGTGTTTGATTTTAATTGTATAATTATTGAAGGTATAATTTGCCAAATAATGCCAAATTTGATACCAGATATTGTCTCATTATTATTAGCATTTTTGCAAAGTACTTTTAATTTCTCTCAGATCAGTTCAAAAGATACAGAACAGACATAAATTTTTATTTTACATTTAAAAAGAAACTGTATAGCAATTATCAGTATTTTCAAAATATCAAATTTAAGCAAAATACAACTTTAAAATCAATTTAGAAATTATAAAATACTGAATTTGTGTGACCTACAGTAAAGAGAATGTTCAGACAACACAGAAGTGCAAAATGGCAGGCTATTAAATTTGTAGCATAAAAAGTGATTTTCTCTTTTGTTTTTACTGGGTTTTAAGTCACTTTCACAGAAGAAAGGTCATATGGCCACTTTCTGTTTTACTGTTTGTTTGTTTGTTTCATTTTACGCCTTTTTCCAACAGTATTTCAGTCATATAGCCTGGTAGTTTCCTAACCATCGTTCCTGGAGAGTTATACCAGTACCAGACTACCTTCCTACGTGCTAAACTACCAAAGCATCTCCCGGGGATCGAACCCACGCCAGAGAGGTAACTGGATTAGAAGTCAGAGACTCTAACCCCTCGACAACGGAGGCGGTCTCTGCTTTACTGTACCTTTATATAAAGCACTGAATAATATGACCCCTCAATTAATCTAATCAATACTTACTTATCAAATCTAATAATCAAAAGTATGATCTAAGATCAAAATCTCACGGAAATTTAATTTTGTATTACAAACCACATACTTATTATTTCTATGACACATTCCAATTTAATTCAATGCCATGGTTATTTGGAATTCAATACCCCTGACTTTTAGAAGGAAAACAGAATTGTCAATATTTAAAAATAGGTTCAAGAAATATTTATTACTAGTAAATCAACTTTAGTATGGTCCATGTGTATCATATATACAAGATATGATAATTATATTCATACATTTATTTTAATTATTATCTTTATTTCTAAGTATACAATGTTTTCTAATCATGAGTGACTGTCTTCATTTTGACATTGTTAGTTTTGACTGTGTTAATTGCAGATTGAAATGATGCAATGAAGAAGTAATTAAGTTTAATGAAAGTTAAATGAATTGTATGAATGTTCAGTATGTGTGTTAAGATATATATTAAAACTCTGATTACCATTTAATCATTTCTTTTACATGTTATATATGCTTCAGTTGATATGATTATATTTAGAAGGTTGCATTGTAAATAAGGTGTTACAAATCTGTATATGTCTTAATGTGTTACCTTCTGTAAATAAAATTGTTATTATCATTATTTTTATTATCATTATTGTTACTAAAAGACCTCTAGTACCCTTTTCCTTTCTTTAAGAGTTGAACCAACATCCACCTAGCTGTTTAGCTGTCCTTCATGAAAGAATCTAAAATACTTGGTATGAGAAATAACTTGAAGGAATAATGTTAAGAAAAGGATAAAAATGTTAATGCAATTCTGTGTTAATTGTATCTTTTGAGTACAATCAAGGCAATGGTAGCTTTCTAAAATGATCATTTTCTTATTGTATCCGGGGGCGTCAGTGGCCAAGTGGTTTAGGTTTTTGACTTCAAACCACTTGCCCCTCACCGCTGTAGGTTAGAATCCTGACAGTGACTTTGGATCCTTTCATGTGAAGAAGCTTTCCAGCTAGCTTGCGGAATGTCGGTGGTTCTACTCAGGTGCCTGAAATAATGCATGGAAGGGTATCTAAGGTTTTCCTCCATCAGTAAAGCATGAACCTCCCCAAATGACCTATACTGTTGGCGAGATGTAAAACCAAATCAAACACACTTACTGTATTCTAAGAAAAAAAATTCTACAAATAAACATAAGTACCCTTATATCTTCCCTTCTGATGTCTGTTACCTCCAGGAAGTTGTGAAGGAAATGAGTTGACTCTGTATCCATTCCTACCATATGCTGTTGTAGCACCCTAGAACAGAATATATAATACTTAAATAACGGATTTATTTTAGGTTTTTCAGTAGTTTTGAACAATATTTCTGTAGTGTGAGTCATTCTATTTTGTTGTTAAACATTAGTAGTGTTTCTAGATTTTACATCTATACAAACCTGTTTCCGATATGTAACAGTCAAGTTCTTAACCCTTTACCACATATATACGCGAAACAAGGCACTTTCGACCCCCCCCCCCCTTTTTTAGGCCTCAAATAGTGAAAAAAATGTCCTAATTGGGCCCCCAACATAAGTTTTCGTTTGAGAAATGTTGCTAAAAAATTGAGCACTTTTTCGGCGCCGCCCCTCATCTAAAAGATACATCAGGGGGTTGCCAGAAGGGGGATGTGCCCCCTTCTGTTAGGGGGGTTTGAAGGGGGATGGAGTCCCCCTCATCGCCAAGAAAATTTTGGACTTGTGAGAGGCTAAAAATGACCCCAGGTCGATCAAAATGTAACGTTTAACAAACGCTGAAAAGCCTTTGACTCTATCTCAATCCCTTGAGCAGTTACAGCACTTTGAAATAAATTTTGATGGAAAAAATCGAGGCAAAATAGTGATTTTTGGCAATTTTGAGATGTCCCCTCGTTGCCATGGTAACAGGAAATTTAAGACTGAGCATGTCGTTACAAAGGCAATGGTCCAGTCAACATTTGTGCCAAGTTTGATTAGTATTGAAGCATTTTTCATAGTTTCACAGCAGTTTGAACTTGTAACAGGAGGCTTTTCAGTGAAAACGGCCATTTTTCACAATATGCTCATGGGGGAAAGGGTTAACTAAAAAAATTATAAATCTTACAAAACAACAATTTTTCACCAAAATTAGGTGAAAGACCACATGTGAACATGGAAAAACTAGTTTTTAGGTGATTCCAAAGTTTTTCATCATTTTTTGTTAACCCTTTACCACATATATACGCAAAACAACGCACTTTCGACCCCCCCCCCCTTTTTTAGGCCTCAAATAGTGAAAAAAATGTCCTAATTGGGCCCCCAACATAAGTTTTCGTTTGAGAAATGTTGCTAAAAAATTGAGCACTTTTTCGGCGCCCCCCTCATCCAAAAGATACATCAGGGGGTTGTCAGAAGGGGGATGTGCCCCCTTCTGTTAGGGGGGTTTGAAAGGGGGTGGAGTCCCCCTCATCGCCAAGAAAATTTTGGGCTTGTGAGAGGCTAAAAATGACCCCAGGTCGATCATAATGTAACGTTTAACAAACGCTGAAAAGCCTTTGACTCTATCTCAATCCCTTGAGCAGTTACAGCACTTTGAAATAAATTTTGATGGAAAAAATCGAGGCAAAATAGTGATTTTTGGCAATTTTGAGATGTCCCCTCGTTGCCATGGTAACAGGAAATTTAAGACTGAGCATGTCGTTACAAAGGCAATGGTCCAGTCAACATTTGTGCCAAGTTTGATTAGTATTGAAGCATTTTTCATAGTTTCACAGCAGTTTGAACTTGTAACAGGAGGCTTTTCAGTGAAAACGGCCATTTTTCACGATATGCTCATGGGGGAAAGGGTTACCTTTACCTAGAAAAATTATAAATCTTACAAAACAACAATTTTTCACCAAAATTAGGTGAAAGACCACATGTGAACATGGAAAAACTAGTTTTTAGGTGATTCCAAAGTTTTTCATCATTTTTTGTTAACCCTTTACCACATATATACGCAAAACAACGCACTTTCGACCCCCCCCCCCTTTTTTAGGCCTCAAATAGTGAAAAAAATGTCCTAATCGGGCCCCCAACATAAGTATTCGTTTGAGAAATGTTGCTAAAAAATTGAGCACTTTTTCGGCGCCGCCCCTCATCCAAAAGATACATCAGGGGGTTGCCAGAAGGGGGATGTGCCCCCTTCTGTTAGGGGGGTTTGAAGGGGGGTGGAGTCCCCCTCATCGCCAAGAAAATTTTGGACTTGTGAGAGGCTAAAAATGACCCCAGGTCGATCATAATGTAACATTTAACAAACGCTGAAAAGCCTTTGACTCTATCTCAATCCCTTGAGCAGTTACAGCACTTTGAAATAAATTTTGATGGAAAAAATCGAGGCAAAATAGTGATTTTTGGCAATTTTGAGATGTCCCCTCGTTGCCATGGTAACAGGAAATTTAAGACTGAGCATGTCGTTACAAAGGCAATGGTCCAGTCAACATTTGTGCCAAGTTTGATTAGTATTGAAGCATTTTTCATAGTTTCACAGCAGTTTGAACTTGTAACAGGAGGCTTTTCAGTGAAAACGGCCATTTTTCACAATATGCTCATGGGGGAAAGGGTTAACATGGATCTTATCATTCCTTGTTGCCTTCTTTTTTTGCCAAACATTTAACAGTATTTTTAAAATATTTCAGTTCTTGATAATGGTAAAGTTAGCCTTATCAGTTTTCTTTGTATACTCTTGTAACTCTTGAACTCCATTGCAATACATGTACATTTATAAGTTTAACGGATTTTAGCATCAAAATTATAAAGCTGAGCAACCAACATTTCAGAGTGTGCCTCAATGAAAAAAACAATTAAACAAAATGCACAATGCAGACTGACCTGGATCAACACTAGTAGCACAGGCTGTGAGTGTTAGTACCTATGCAATAACTTTAAAGGGACTCCACTAGAGGTATTTTGGCATGGCAGGACTTAAAATATTTTTCTGATATTTGTGTACCGTTTGATGTAGGTCTCAGCTATTTCCTCACCACGTTTTTATCTATTGCCCAAAATGTCCCAAAAATCAGATTAGAATTGCACAAAAATCCATATATTTCTTTTTTATTATATTTTGTTATTATCCTTTGCAGATTTCTCCATTATAATTATATGCTTTGCAAGATTCTCAAATTTTATGTTTTTAGGTTTTTTGACCTCAGTGGAGTTCCTTTAACAGCCAACAGAGTGATTCTTTTAGTTCTACAGCACCCTCATATAAAGCATGGTAAAAATTATATTAAATGTAATATTTTACCCTGGCTGAAACAACAAGACATCTTTTGCCCCATGGGCACATCACCATCAACCAGTCTTCCTCAAAATCATCCGGTTCTTCAACCATCCATTCTGATAACATCAACTGATGATAAGAAAAAAAAACATTCAATTTTACTGACATTGAGTTTAAAATACAAAGAAATAAAAGCTACTGCCAGTATATGCCCTGAAATGTTTGACTATATAATAAATGATTGATTGATTGGGTTTTATGTCACACCAACACAGTATAATTATGTCATATGGCGACTTTCCACCTTACTGGTGGAGGAAGAACCACAGGCTTTCCATAAGCTAGCTGGATAGCTTCCTCATATGAAAACTCCAGAGTCTCTGTTAGGATTCAAACCTACAGCTGTGAGTGGCAAGTGGCTTGTTAACAACAACCTTTGCCAAGGACGTCCCAACTATCTTGTATCTAATAGATATCACACAACATAAACCCCAGTTTACCTATGCAGAGTATTTAAATTTGTTATTCTTAGTTTTGACTTAGTGCCAAATTGTTAGGAAATGTTTTATATCAATGCAAAGGCTGTATGATTATACACATGAATAAAACTTAAATGTTATGTATAAAGAAGTTTTTCATCATTTTTTTGTTTTCAATTATTTCCCAATATACAGCATATTTTTCCCCATTTTAAGCCAGGGGCCTTACCCAAATATAGCTGGAAAAGCTATCTCACTACATAATTTTCATAAATATTTCTGTTGATTTCTATTGCTTTTTTTAACTGGTACAACAAGAACTGTTGCTAAGACAGTAATGCACAACTATTCCCAGTGCATGACAGAAAATTGTAGAATTTTCTCAGTTCAAAAGTGCCATTATTCTGTCAGAATCCATGTTAGAGATATGGGCCTTTGACAGTGACCTATTATGCTCTTCAGTAAGCATATAAGTTCAACCCAATCCCTTATGCAGTTTTAAAGATACCAACTTGCATGCAAAAAATAACCCAAAGTATGACCCAAACCAAACTGCGAGTACAATTACTCTTCCCATTCTTTCAACTGTTGAGTATGATCTAAACTTTAATCATGTTTACAAATATTTTTTCAGCTTGTTCCTTTTGTTTTTTTTCGAATTTCATCCAAACACAGAAAGATCAACAAAGGTAAGAGAGACAATTTTTTTTTCAAATCTTGTTTTTTTAGTTTTTTGTTGGTTTTTTTTCCCAATTTTATTCAGACATAAAAAGGTAGACAAAGGTAAGAGAGACAAAGATACCTGATTACGATAGTATCGTCCTGGTTTATACGCTTTTTTGACTGGTGCTTGTGATTCATCCATAGCCACTTGTCCATCATCATCATCAAGATCATCAGCACTGTCCCAAACATCATCAACCAATCGTCGCGCATGATTTGCGTAGTCAAATCTCCGACTGTAACAATTGTTTTATTATATAGAATATTGCACTACAAAGTTTGTTATGAGACACCTTTTAAACAATAAATGATACTGTTTGTAACATTGGCACAGATATGCCCCTATTTTTTAATCTACACCAGCCTGATTTAAGTCCCAAAGTGTGTGATGCCAGAACACCACGATAATTGTTTTAACAACAAAGAAACTTTTGGTTTATATTGAATTTATTTTAGTTTGATTGTGTAGAAAGCTATATGCTAATAGACACTCCTTCAAATCCATTCCTGGAACCAACCAGTACTGAGCAATGAGTGTAAAAGTTCTTGCTCAAGGAAACAACCAGTTGCCTCTGACAGGGTTTGAACCCATGCAGCTAGTGATCATTAGATTACTAGTCAAACGTGTTAACAACTCGGGCATGCCGCCACTTTATGAACTGACTTGTGCAATTAATAAAACTGAACACTTTAAATATACATGTATTTTTACTTTCTCTGCTGTTCAAGAATTTCTTTTCTTCTGGCATCTTGATCTGCATTACTCGTTTTCTTTTTATACTCGGAAAACCTGGGATGTGGTGCAGCTGTACTGTTAGGATCTGTACTCACAGAGAAACTAGTGGCAAGAGCTTCTGTTAGCTCATCCATTTCTAAAACAATCTGTTACTGGTTCCTGAGAATAAATCAACAAGAAAATTTCAAATCCAAAGTCTCAGACCATAGTCAATTTTTGGCACAAGTTTCATCGAGTGAAAAAATACGAGTTATATCCCTTATCTTTAAGTAAAATCTAAGTAAAATGTAATGCTAAAACAATACAAATTTAGCCATTTTTAAACGGCTAGTTTGGGGCGATTTAATGTCTGATTTTAAAATTTATTACACATTCAGTGTTCAATCTAGAGCGCGCCATTGCGCCATTGACCCCCTGAAAAGACCGCCGGCGCAAAACAAATTCAACTGTGGGCCCGATGGGCGCACTCATAGAAAATGCCCTAAATGACATTAGAATGCTTTATAAACCTGATTAAGTACATAAAAAACAGAGATCGGGAAAGAATTTTTGCAGATGAGACTATGTCTCCACCTGTTGGAAAACTTATGAGACATTTTTAAAAGTTATGAGACATTTTTCAAAACTAATGAGACATGTTTTTCATAATGATTATAAAGTACCGATAAAGGTCTAAAATGTGTATTTTGACTTTTCCAATCCATGACAAGTAAAATGTAGCTGCACATGTAAAAGACCCTGTATAAAACAAAGTTTTAAAAATTTATTTGGAAAAAAAAAACCATTGAATTTTAATTAAAATATGTATTCTGGACACATTCAATATTGTATCTGTTTCTCATGCAACATAGTATCACCCTGGAAAAAATAGCTACAATGTACTTGTTTGCCACTTCTTACTGGCCAATTTCAATTGGGTAAGTAGGTAGGTAGGAAATTTCATCAACAATTACAGACTTACCACTTGAATCAAAATAATTTGGTCCTATTTGAATGAACATTATGGTTTAATATACATAATAACATTATATGTGTTGTTGTTATTTTTTGGTGTATTTTTTGGTGTCAAGCAGTTTGTTTATTTGCTGAAGATAAATTAGGTAAAAAGAATCATCATTAAAATGAATCCAATATTTTATAAGTACCTTTCCATAACATATCAAGTAATATATGACGTAATGTGTAATTTGCACTGAATGGCTCCTACGTAGCATTCATTGTTGTCTTTTTTTTTATCAAAGGGACTCACAGCATACAGAAGTCATGCATTTCAGATATCTGATTGGCTAGTGACCTGTCAATTATTGTAGTGATGTAATAAACATCACTTCAGCTCATGTTTCACTTTGTTATTGTTAAGTTTTCAAAGGCAGGTTATCATGACCTAGATTTACCGCAGATTATTCTGTCAGTGCAACTATAAATAGTTACACATTTTTTTTTCTGTGGATAAAGTTTGAAGTTACCAAACATGATTTTAAACACAAAAAGGTTTGGATTATTTTTGTTGAGGAAGGAAGATACTAAAAAAATTAATGAACTTTTTAATCTAATATTTTTTTGGACCGACGGGTTTTGAATGTGTCTGACAGAAACGGCAAACAATGGAAGAATGGAAGCTAATGCTTTAATAACAACTAATGCATGGAAAATCTTAACTTTTGAAAATTATTTTAGACATTTAAAAACTGAATGCCTTGCTTTCGACAGAATATTAATGATATTTCAAACAGAAAAGCATAAAAAATTGACGGTGCTAACTCATAGCTATTGACTTGTACCACGTAGTGTTGGCAGATAACTGGCTTAAACTGGTTTAATGCAGATAATTAGTCCTGCCTACTGTACCTGTAGGCGGAGCAAAGAAATTTGTCACTTTGAAATTTATTTGATGCCGCTAATTGATTGACAAACAGTAAGACTTTCATGCTTTAGCTGAATTTCTTGCAGGTCAAATTTGCATGTCTCCTCATTGTTTATTTATGCAACCTAATGTCGTATCTGCAGGCTAATCAATGCGACTAAAATAATTTTAATGCGACTATGTCGCAGGTCGCGGGACTTTCCCGATCTCTGAAAAAAGTTTCTTGTGAATAATATTAATAAATACTGAATTCAATACTGAAGTTTGTATGGAAAAACAAAAGCATGTTGGTAAGATAGTTACCGCACTCGGTAACCTTTTTAAAACCTTGATCGCTACGCTCTCTCGGCAGGGGTCTGTAAATACTATGTAGAATTGTTCTTTGTACCGTAACTATTACTTACTTTTGAGTCACAGTTTTTATAAACAAAACAAATCGTCACAGATAATCCAATACGTGCGTGTAGTTATAGTTTTTTCACGGTCAAAACAAATAAATATGTCATAACTTTCCGGAAGAAAAAAAACTATATATTTGTGAAAACAGTGCAAGTTAATTATAGAGAAGTGTGCATAAATTATTACGAACACGCCTTCATCCAATTAAAAAAGTCTTAAAGATGGAGCTAATCAAACACGATTGGCTAGGGAGTGTTTGACAATTGAGTAAATAAACTTTGATTGGTCTTTGGCTGGTCGGCGCTAAAACATTGTGCATATCATTAATCAGTGCAGACATCTTAAGCGTGACGTAAGAACTGCTGCCCTGACAAAAGATCAAAGGCACCGGTATGTCAATATACATTGTCTTAGCACCTGTTCAGTTGACACTTTGTTTTTCACTTGGATATATATTGAGAAGGGTAAATGTTTTTAGCGACTATTGTAAGTTTATATTCTTCATCAACAAACCTAATTTTCTTTTATATATCGGGCGCTGATTAAAAAACTGAACATTATTATCAAATATCCCTGGTAACATTAAAATAAGATTCATATGTTTCTTTGAACATTATGTCATCGTTTCTTTACCAATCAGTTCTTAAAATTGAGCCTGTATCAACGCTAACAGAACTCTCAAATAATGTCATTTTTTTAGTGAGTAGATTGTTTTGGAATTTTGCAACCGTTTTTGGTCTATATGGTACGTGAACAAGTAACTTAAAAGATACAATACCTTATTTGACTTTGATGTTCTTTTAAGTGTGGGCCCCCTTTTTTCTCAAATGACCCCCTTTTGAAAAGTTTATGGGCCCGAAGGGCCCCCTGGGAATTTGTTCTAGATTGAACACTGCACATTAAGTAAGCACATACAATGGAAAATTTTTATTTCAGAGTAATATTAATATATTAGGCATAGGGTTGTGTGAGATATTTAGTAAACAGAGATTCCTCATCAAATTTCCAAACGTCTCTGTGACAAAGAGTAAATTTATGTACATTTTGCAGACTGATTACACATTTAAACAGGAAAAAAAGAAAATACTATTAGTTCAGAATAAATCATAATAAATATCTACTCAGTTTTAATTTACTTTAAGCATATGTCAGAAATGAATAAATGGTTTAAGCACATTTAAAATTGAAAACGTACACACGCTGCTTCATCAAAATTTGAGAAATCATGCGTCTATCAACTTTTAGTGGTACTATACCTAGGGTCGGTATACTTTGCAGACATTGTATGATTGTAGACAAGTTAAACATAGAGGGATATTGCAGATTTTGCAAACAATATAGCATAGGAACTTGAAATTCTATCAATATTAATGATAATATCCAAAATATACCCCCTATACAGTATGTTTATTTATAGTATATAGGGGGTATATTTGGATATTATCATTAATATTGGTTATTTGATAGAATTTCAAGTTCCTGTGCAATATAGATTATTAGGGGATGTACGCGTTAAATCTCTTGTCATAAGGTGTGAATGGGAAAGATACTGACTTATTTAATACTTAAAAAGTAGTACTGCAGTAGTATTTACAAAACCTTATACATGTTTGTTTAAAAAATGTTATGAGTGGTGAGGGAAAAT
This sequence comes from Ruditapes philippinarum, assembly GCF_026571515.1. Lineage (NCBI taxonomy): Eukaryota > Metazoa > Mollusca > Bivalvia > Venerida > Veneridae > Ruditapes > Ruditapes philippinarum. The sequence continues at coordinate 30,619 of NW_026857563.1, read as the reverse complement.
TAAGAAAAATCCTATTTTGCAGACAGAAATTAGATTGATTTTTTTCCTTTTTTTCTAAAAAGTTGCATAAGAAAGATGTAGATAGCTGTCATCTTGGGTTATTTTCACATGTGTTTTATCTATATTATAGGGATATTTACCATATTTACAGCACAAACGAGTTGATCAACAGTAGGGGAAGAGTTGACCATATCAGGGATGAGTTAACTCTTTGAGGACGAGTTGACCAAAAGTAGGGGACGAGTTGATCAAAATGGTGACAAGTTGACCACGGGACGATTTGACCACGGGACGAGTTGACCGGATTACTCTTATTTTCGCTTTACACAACAATTTGAGCTGTTTCGTACAATGTATTTTCGGCTCAAACTTCACTTTTTTATATTTTTTGTTTCTGAAGTTTTAATTTGCTGTAAATTCATTCAAAGAATGCATAAAAAAAATAATTTACAAAATTACTTTAACAGATAAATGCACTATTTCAAAAATAAATCTTACTTTCCTAACCGCGATCTTATTTTCGCGAAAATAGCTTATTTTCGGTATCCATCTACAGTATATAAAAGTCTAATTTAAATGAAATAAAAGGTAACTGCTGAAATACATATAATATGGGTCAAAAATGTATATATATTTTATTACATATGTCCCAGCTGTACTTTACTGTATACGAATTTCATCGTCATTGGCAATATATAATAACTAGTGCACATTAAAAAAAGGAAAAATAGTTTCTATATCCATGAACAACTTGTAATTCAAGTAATTCTAGATATATCAAATGCGCTAGATCTATATAAACTATAAAAAAAATGCGAAGGAAAAAAATTAGTGATATTCAACCTGAAGTCACTGAATATTTACTTTCAGTTTGGCTGTCAACATGGCCGGTCCTTTGAGATATGACGGAAAAGTTGTACTTGTTACTGGAGCTGGGCAAGGTATTTATTTGCCTATTTCTAATTTACATCATAATAACTCCATATTTATCTTTTTAATTTGTAGAAAATTATTGAAAAACGATGTCTATTACGATGTTAATTGCACAGGTCAGGATTTAGAATGTTCAGACACATAAATTTTGCATAGGTATTCAGATATCATCTTGTATGATATTGAATTAGTGATCATCCAACTTAATATTTTTCTAACATTTAATATTTTTGCCCATTTCCAGTCATTAATTTTAAAATAAAATAAAAAAATAATTTATTTAACCATTGCAAAGTCCAATGTTTGAGTTAAAAAATAGATCTGGGTTATAAAGTAGGATGCTGAGAAATATAGGCTCAAGGGTCCAAGGTATGTCAATTATATTGAATGATATTTGAAACAGTTTAAGCCTTGGAACATTTCAGATTATTCAGTCATTATTAGACATCTCTTTTCTGTCAACTGCAATTTTCTATTCCCTTGCCCAATTAACTTGGCATTAACAATCTTCCCTTTCTGTCAACTGCAATTTTCTATTCCCTAGCCCAATAAACTTGGCTTTAACAGATTGACATATCTTCTAAAGAAAAAGACATAGCCTGTCCAGAATAAACTTGATGTCTTTTAGTTGGATTACTACATGTATATTAGTCTTCTCAAGTGACGCCCAAAGCTTAATTGATCCCAGGACCTTTTCTGTTTCTTATCTATGTATAAATGATCTTCCTGATATTTCAAATCACTTTATTAAAAGTTTGACTTTTTGTATACATCACAGCTGTTTATTACTCTCTAAACTACATGTATTTATTCATACTCCTTCCAACTTCATCAAGACTTACACCAGCTTGAGACATGAAATTCATTTTTAGCTCGACTTTTCTATGAAAAGGGGAGCTATCCTACTCGCCGTGGCGTCGGCGTCGGCGTTGGCGTCACACCTTGGTTAAGTTTTTCGTACCACCCCACTTTATTTCAGAAGTATTACAAGTATGGCTTTGAAACTTACCATACTTGTTCACCATCATAACCTCCATCTACAGACAAGAGTACATAACTCTGTCAAGGTTTTTGACAGAATTATGGCCCTTTTTTGACTTAGAAAGTGTATTGAGCTTGGTTAAGTTTTTTGTACCACCTCACTTTATTTCAAAACCATTGGAGGTATTGCTTTGAAACTGACCATACTTGTTTACCATCACGACCTTCATCAACAGACAAGAGGACATAACTCTGTCAAGGTTTTTGACAGAATTATGCCCCTTTTTGACTTAGAAAATACATTGAATATGGGTAAAATCCACTTATTGCCTTAACCCTTTGAGATATTGCTTTGAAACTTTTAATGCTATTTCACATCATTACCCCCATCTGTACGCAAGAGAAGGTAACTCTGTCAAGGATTTGTTTTAAAAATTAAGGCCTTTTATCGACTTAGAATCTTGGTTAAGTTTTTAGTACCAGTCCACTTTTTAGCTCGACTTTTCTATGAAAAGGGGAGCTATCCTACTCGCCCCGGCATTAAATAATGAATTGAACTTCCTTCATGTAATTCAAATATCAGTTTACAACGCATTATCTACATAGTGGACCCACGAAAAGTAACCAGTCACCCACAGCCTGTGTGAAAGAGATCCACTTGTGACCAACTGACAACATCTAAAAAAGCTTGATAAAATTTATCTATTACTTGTATTATAAGGTAACTATAATACTTTCACATACAAAGTCAAATCTATATATTATGCTGATTGTACAAAAATATACTGCTTCCTTGGCATAGATTTCTTGAAAAATTATGTTATTATGTCATTTACCAAGGTGTTCTGAGTGACGTAAAAATACCTTATTCTCTCAAAGTGGGTTTAATACTATTAAATTTATTTAAGGCTCAACTCAGTTTTTTTTTCTTTCTTACCAGCCCTCTTTTGACTTAAACATTTCAAACTTTGCTGCAGTGTTCAAGGGTATCACACAATTCAGTAAAATAATTCTTCACTAAATATCTTAATGCTCATGGCCATTGTTCACTTTAAAAATACAGAGATTCTTGTATTGCCTTTTACTGCAAAAACTTTTTTTATTGGCAAGCAATAAAAAAGTCGAGCGCGCTGTCTTACGGACAGCTCTTGTTTCTTAACCCAGTTTATTTTTATAGTCATCCAAATTGCAAATGAAAGTTTCAGTTACCAACACAAAATACCCTGCACAATACCATCCTAGAATCAGTGTCATGCAGATTCCAAAAAAGAAAATATTTGTTGAACAAAATCACATTTCTAACAGTTTACTGCAATTATTTGCCCAGTATTATAGTAAGAATGAAGTGAATTGTCCAAACCATTTTACCAATTGATTATATACCAATTATTGCAACATGGATTTTTTTATAAAAGTTAATATATTTGATAAGTCACCTTTAATTAAGGCTTAGTTATTGCAGTAAAACGGTTATTCCTATTAAAGTTAATTGTCAAATATATTGAGCTGTTATGGTTTGTTAGAAGTCTGGCATAATTATGTCATTGTCCACAATTTGTTCTTGCATGACATTCTCCTTAACTGCACAGGTCCAATGAAGTGTTCCTAATTAAGTCAGTGATGTCTTTTTCTTTATCTAGGTCTTGGAATAAAGAACACTTTGTATTTTGGTTTTCTTTAACAATTAAATATTATTTTAAAAATCTTCTGTGCCAGCAACTGTATTCTGATTTCAAAATAAGGTTGATAAGAAAGTTTACAAGAGAAATTATATGCCAAATTTTATGAAATCATTTTCCTATATAATAAAGTATAATTGCTATGGAAAAATAATCACCTGGGGGCCTCCGTGGCCGAGTGGTTAAGGTCGTTGACTTGAGATCACAGGTCTCTCACCGCTGTAGGTTCGATCCTCACTCGGGTCGAAATCTTTCATGTGAGGAAGCCATCCAGCTGGCTTGCGGAAGGTCGGTGGTTCTACCCAGGTGCCCGCTCGTGCCTGAAATAATGCCCGAAGGGGCACTGGGGGTCTTCCTCCACCAATAAAGATGGAAAAAATTGACGAAAAAATCTCAGCGGGACGCTCTAGGATGGCCCGACTTGAGTGTACGGTCGCCCACATGGGCGGCGACCTTAAATAAACGCATTAAAAAAAAAAATATATGGCAACTAATAGGAAAAAATTGGGGTTCATCTTTCCTTAACATATTAGTTGATTTGATATCAAAATAATTTTCTAGCTAGCATGTATTGGTGACTATAATTTATTTTGTTAGTTGCAAGGGTAAGAAGATAAGTATATTAATTTCAAACTTAAAGATATTATTCTTTGAAATCTTAACAAATTAATAGAGATTTCATATTTATCAATGTACATGTAAATACACCTTTATACAAATATATCATAGAATTTATTTTGTTTGTCTATTCAGCATACACTATTTTTAAGGTAAGCCTTTTGTTTTGGAATGGGAGAGAAAAAAGTCAAGATTTTAAAACTCCAAATGTTTTTTCTATATATTAGATCTTGGATTATATAGAAATATTTATTCTGAGTCTGAATTTCTAAAGAATGTAAAGCCAATGATTGATGAAAATTTTTAAATCACAGAATGATTAGTTACCAACCTATACTCATTGTATAATTTCAGGTCTTGGTAGAGAGTATGCCTTGCTTTTTGCGGACAGGGGAGCAGCTGTTGTTGGTAATTTTATCTCATTTGTTCAGTTATTGTTCCCATATGATTGCTTTATTGAACAGGATCATAATTTGAATGGAAAAGTATATTATTTAAACTTGCTAAAGAAAGCATTTTGATACTTTTTGGCCACATTGCATATGCTTTCATGTTATGTCCATCAACAGTGAATCCTTGGTACCCTTATTTTAAATACCGTATTTAAAATTTTAAGCAGTTTTTAAACGGGTTCCACAGAGTTTTTTTAACATGATGTGACTGAAAATATTATTTAGAGATTGTGTACAATTTGTTGAAGTCTGGGCAAATAATGTGTGCTAAATATCCAATCAATGCTATATTTTTCCATAATTAGCATTTTAATTGTGCAAATGGCCTGAAAAGGATTTAAATGCTTTTAGCTCAGATCAGGCTAACAACCAGTCTTACTGACACAAAAAAACAACAATTTTGAATTATATGTCTTTAGCCTTATGGGCTGTGTTTCATAGAAAGTCCTCAGTCTGAAATCAGTCTTAAGACCAAAATTGAGAAATTTTTGTGTTTCAAATATAATGTAATCCTTTGTTATGACTTTTAATTTCTCATGGGCATTTACTCATTGTGAATAAAAAGGTCTGTTATTGTATTTCTTAACTTTTCTCAGGAAAACGAATTTACTCATACATGTCATAGTCTACAGTATCTGACTGAAAACAAAAATGAATGTTGAAATGGTCTTAAGTTAGTCCTAAAGTTAGTTTTATGTCCTAGATCTACATGTAGGACTTAGATACACTTAGGACTTTCTATGAAACGCAGCCATGAACCTCAGTGGAGCTCCTTAAGGGTTCTATAATTTGTGGGTAAGTTGTTTTTCATGATTTATGGGAAACTTTTAATTGATCTTATGCATTATCATAATTATGACCCTGACTTTCAGTGAATGACCTTGGTGGAAGTTTTAAAGGTGAAGGTCAGAGCACTAGAGCAGCAGATAAAGTTGTGGAGGAAATCAGAGCAAAGGGAGGCAAGGCTGTTGCAAACTATGGTAAGCTATTACATGTATATTGTTTAATCATGCACTGGGGAAAAACTAAAATGAAATGTTAAATTTGACATTTTACATGTAGCATATACACATATTTCAAAGATGAGGTATAATGAAACTGCTTTGAATTGAGAATTTGTCTTGTGTTATTTTTTGAGATAACAGTATATAAATGCCTGAACGAAAATAAGTTTGATGAAAGGTTACTAGTAGTTTATTTAGTTGTTGGGCATGTAAGGCCACTCCCTGAACATGGTACAATCAGAAGCCTGCTGAATGTTTGCATTATATTTGTACTGGTTTGTCTATCATAACACAAAGAAAGAGAGAAAATTTTCTGTAAAAGAAGAAAAAATTTGCAGCCATAATAGTAAAGAATCTTTTTCACAGAATGCTGATGTTCAGGAATAGGCTCTATATTAGTGACAGAAAAGAGTCAATATATAATCTGAATACCTGAATACTTTTGATATAGTCATGCAAATTTGCAGTGAGGTTATTCCTGCAATAAGTAAACCTTTAATGTTTTTGTAGATTCTGTAGAATTTGGAGAAAAACTTGTCGATACAGCGATCCAGAATTTTGGACGAATAGGTAAAAAATTTGTATCTTATCTCTTAACCTGCTGACTTTGTATAATGTATTTAACCAGATTTGAATTTGGAACAGTCCATTTGAATATTTAGGGATTTCATTTTCAAAATAAAGAAATAACCTTGTCAATGGGCTCAGATGTGCAGGCTGGCTTGACTCCATACTGATATGGCGAAACCACAATATTGATTAGTATTTTAAGGACAATCTATATTAACATTTTGGAAATTATTTCTCAATTATACCACAGCATATAATTAAATGATATAAATTGTGAAATGCAGTTTATAACAAATGTCAATTCTTGTCTGAACTGCTAGTTGCTAGAATGTCAGATGTCCTATTCAGATGCCTGCTTTAATAATAATTGAAATAATGCGTACAGAAAGCTTTTGAGGTCTTTCTCTATCAGTAAGCTGAAGAGTCGCCATACAACCCATACTTAAAATCTACCCTAAAAAGTAAAAGAAAAGGGAGGAATAATGTTTTTTTTTGTTCAGTAACCCCTACTTTACCACTTTGGAGAATATTAAATGTGTTGTGTTGTTAACAAATTATAGTAAGTGAATAAATACTGAATATATATTTTCAGATATTGTAATCAACAATGCTGGTATTCTCCGAGACAAATCTTTTGCCAGGATCAGTGACCTAGATTGGGGTATGTATGTAAATAATAAAACATGAAAATCACTTAATACTGGAAAAGTGAATAATTTTTGCATCACAAAAAATTTTGCAGATTTTTTATGCACATTGAAGTAATTGCAAAAAGTTGTTGTAAAATTAGTGTGTTTGTGATATTGGCTAAAGTTTGAAAATAGCCTTGTAAAATCATGTCATCAATTTAGAAAATGGTAATGCATTCTAGTTTATTGTCAATCTTTATATAAAACACAATCTTGAGTGCAGTGTTTAATCATATCAATAAAATATCAAGATTTGTTAAATTTCAATAACATTTAACATATCCTGTGGTAATAGTTTCTACGTTTATGTGATTTTGATATCAATTATTCAGGTAATAAAATTGCAAAATAATAAGCCCCCTCTCCAACATTCATTTCTTGTTGTTACCATTTTCTTTTGCTTGATTTCTAGCCTATATTTAAAGTATAAATTGTAACTCTTTTGTAATCTCATGTGTCAACTTGTGCATAAAATAATGCATGAAGATGCATCAGAGGTCTTCCTTTACCAATAAAGCTGAAAAGTCACAGTGTCAGTATGACTTAAAATCCAACAATACAAAACAACTAACAAGCCATTGGTGATATCAATCTCAGAAGCAGGAAAATAGATATCAGAACCTGTGGAAGTTCAATGTAAACTAAGTCACGCACAATGGTTTATGAAAAACTTTAGAGACAAATTGTTGAAGGTTAATGGAATGGTTCATCTATAATTTCATAAATATAACATTTAACATAAGTACATCTATAAGAAATGTAGCCCATAAAGACTGCTTAAAATTGACTAAAATAGAAAAAAAAACTGTGTTCTCAAAGTATCTTTTTACCATATTATTTGGCTCTAATTAATTATGATACTAAATTACATATTGTTGGAAAAAGGAAAGGTACATTTTTGACAGTTTTAATAACCTTAAAAAAATGAGATGTTTACAACCACTTTAACTTTCAGCAACAGTTCTATCTTCTGTCTAATAATCCCACCAAAGATTTAACATTTATTTTTTTTAACACAGCTTTATAGCAAAGTTAAATCTAAAGTAATCATAAATTTGTGTATCTGATTGTACTGTTACTTGTTTTATTGCATTTTTAGCTCGACTATTCGCAGAATAATTGAGCTAATGCAGTCACCCATTTGTCGGCGTCAGCGTCCCTGTTGTTAAGTTTTTGCATGTAAGCTGGTATCTCCATAACTACTGAAGGGAATGGATTAACTTCACACACTTGTTCTCTGTGATTATCTAAGATGATTGGCACAAGTCCCATAACTCTGATTTGCTTTTAAGCTCACCTGAGCTTGCTCAGGGTGAGCTTTTAGGATCGGTGAATGTCCGTCGTCCGTCCGGCCGTCCACAATTACTTGTGAACACTCTAGCGGTCGCATTTTTGCCTCAATCATCATCAAACTTGGTCAGGATGCTTATCTAGTTGAAAGCTCGGATGAGTTCGAACATGGGTCATCTCGGATGAAAAACTAGGTCACAAGAGCTAAAAATAGAAAAACCTTGTGAACACTCTAGAGGTCACATTTTTGACCCAATCATCATCAAACTTGGTCAGGATGTTTGTCTAGGTGATAGCTTGGATGAGTTCGAACATGGGTCATCTCGGATGAAAAACTAGGTCACAGGAGCTATAAATAGAAAAACCTTGTGAACACTCTAGTGGTCACATTTTTGAACCAATCATCATCAAACTTGGTCAGAATGCTTGTCTAGTCAATTGCTTGGATGAGTTCGAACATGGGTCATCTCTGATGAAAAACTAGGTCACAGGAGCTAAAAATAGAAAAACCTTGTGAACACTCTAGTGGTCACATTTTTGACCCAATCATCATCAAACTTTGTCAGGATGCTTGTTTAGATAATAGCTCGGATGAGTTCGAATATGGGTCATCTCGGATGAAAAACTAGGTCACCGGAGCTATAAATAGAAAAACCTTGTGAACACTCTAGTGGTCACATTTTTTGCATCAATCATCATCAAACTTGGTCAGGATGCTTATCTAGTTGATAGCTTGGATGAGTTCGAACATGGGTCATCTCGGATGAAAAAGTAGGTCACCAGAGCTAAAAATAGAAAAACCTTGTTAACACTTTAGCGGTCACATTTTTGCATCAATCATCATCAAACTTGATCAAGATGCTTGTCTAGGTGATAGCTCGGATGAGTTCGAACATGGGTCATCTCGGATGAAAAACTAGGTCACAGGAGCTAAAAATAGAAAAAACCTTGTTAACACTCTAGTGGTCACAATTTTGACTCAATTGTCATCAAACTTGGTCAGGAAACTTGTCTAGGTCATTGCTGGAATAAATCGAACATGGGACATTTCGGATGAAAAACTAGGTCACAGGAGCTAAAAATAGAAAAAATCTTGTTAACACTCTAGTGGCTACTGTTGTGATCCAAATATTCTGTTAATTGGTCTGAAAGTTTGTTTTGATGATTTCTAAGTCAAGATCGAACATGGGTCATCTTGGATGAAAAACTAGGTCACACCGCCCAAATATGGAAAAACCTTGTTAACATTCTAGTGGTCACATTTTCGACTCAATTATCATCAAACTTGGTCAGGATGTTTGTCTAGGTAATTGCTTGGATGAGTTCGAAATCGCATGTGAAACTAGGTCACCGGAGCTAAAAATAGAAAAATCTTGTTAACACTCTAGTTGCTACTATTTTGATCCAAGTATCCTGGAAATTGGTCTGAAAGTTTGTTTTGATGATTTCTAGGTCAAGTTTGAATATGTGTCACCTGGGTAAAAAACTAGGTCGCACTGCTCAAATATGGATAATCCTTGTTAACACTGTAGTGGTCACATTTTTGACTCACCTGTCATGAGACTTGGTCAGAATGCTTGTCTAGGTAATTGTTTGGATGAGTTTGATAATTCAGGTGAGCGATCTAGGGCCATCATGGCCCTCTTGTTTACATAACTATGCCCCTTTTTCGACTTAGAAATTCTGGGTTAAGTTTTTGCGTGTAAAATGGTATCTCCATAACTACTGAAGGGAATGGATTGAAACTTCACACACTTGTTCTCTGTGATTATATAAGATGATTGGCACAAGTCCCATAACTCTGATTTGCTTTTTACATAGTAATGCCCCTTTTTCGACTTACAAATTCTGGGTTAAGTTTTTGCGTGTAAGCTGATATCTCCATAACTACTGAAGGGAATGGATTGAAACATCACACACTTGTTCTCTGTGATTATATTAGATGATTGGCACAAGTCAGATAACTCTGATTTGCTTTTTTACATAATTATGCCCCTTTTTAACATAAAAATTCTTGGTTAAGTTTTTGCGTGTAAGCTGGTATCTCCATAACTACTGAATGGTTTGTACCTTTTCGGACAATTTTATGTATTCATATAGGTAAGCATTATTATACTCAATGAAACACCCTTGTGACAACTTTTCGAAAAGTCAAGCGTTACTGTCCTCCGACAGTTCTTGTATAGTTTATAATTATGTTTTTTCATTTATTTTTTGTTGTAATTTTCAGATTTGATCCACAAAGTTCATTTAAGGGGATCATTTTCTGTGACCCGTGCAGCATGGCCCCATATGAAGAAAAATAACTATGGCAGGTAAAAAACTGCAATTTTTTTCAATAAACATTCCAGATGATGAAGGAAAAGAATGAAATGCAAGCTTTACTTGTTTTCAAAGATTCTACTTACCTATATATCAGCACTGGTGTGACTGACCTTTAGCCCTTTGTGAACTCAGAATAATAAAAAGCGGCCATGGATTTTGAATGAAATCTCATTTCTTTGTGAGTTGATACATATCCAGGCTGTTATGCTGCCGAACACTGAGAATAGTTGAGCTTTTTGCCGTGTTAGTAGCTCTTATTTGTTACAGGTTTGCCATTTTGGTCAGGCTCTTTACTGTTGGTAGATTCATTTTTAACTCCACTTTTTGAAGAAAAAAAGTGGAGTTATTGTCATGATCCTCCCATTGGCATGGGTTAACATTTTTGTTAATGTTCATTTTCTCAGAAGCTGTAAAAGTTATTCAGTGCAAAGTTCGTGTACATGTTAATTGCCGTAAACAGACACCACTTCAAAAGTGCAGATAAGTGTTAAATTAATTTTTGCAGAGTTATTCCCCTTTTTTCTATTTTGCTATTGTGCTTCTATTTAATTATCTATCACTGAGAAATGTGGAGTTTGAATGGACTATTCCAAAATTTAAATAAAGACAAATTCATGTCACAAATTCAGCAAGTCAAAGGTGTTAACTGTTGTGTCATCATGTATTTCTACAGAATCATTATGACCTCCAGTGCTGCTGGTATCTATGGTAATTTTGGACAGGGAAATTATAGTGCAGGTAAATGATTTTATCTGATTGTGAAACTTTTTGATACTGAGTATATATTTCATGTGAATGATAATTGTACATAGATCAACATTTGTTTTTGAAATAACATTTGTTTGTTTATGAATAGAATAACATTTGTTTGTTCATGAATAGAATAATATTTGTTTGTTCATAAATAGAATAACATTTGAACATTTGTTTGTTAATGAATGAAATAAAATTTGTTTGTTTATGAATAGAATAACATTTGAACATTTGTTTGTTCATGAATGAAATAACATTTGTTTGTTTCTGAATAGAATAACATTTGTTTGTTCATGAATAGATAACATTTGTTTGTTCATGAATGAAATAACATTTTTTTGTGCATTCACTGAACTGCTTAATATTAGGTATCAATATTATTGCAAATATATTCCATTTAAAGTAAAGAATATTATATTTCTTTTACTATTAAATGTTTACTTTATATATGATTTCATTTTTAAATTTTCAGCCAAACTTGGCCTGGTGGGATTGAGTAACACCTTGTCAATTGAAGGAAGGAAGTATAACATCAAATGTAACGCCATTGCCCCGTCAGCTGGGTCTAGAATGACAGAAACTGTGATGCCACCTGGTGTGTAAATAATGATAGAGTATATTTGTTATCAACAATTTTGAATTTTGACATTATTTTCTGTATACATTGCTTTTTCAAGGTTGTGAATGTTTTAAGTTTTGGATGTTTTCAAAATTTTATTAGATTTTCTAAAAATCGCTTTATGCAAAATTTATAAATATTAGGTAAATAAACATAGTTTGTTTAATTTTAAACTTGTCACTTAGAAGAATAGGGAGAGCTACATGTGTCGTACTCTACCCAACATTGGTGTCTCACTTTGGTTAAGATTTTGCATTCAGGTTGGTATCACCAAAACCACTGCAGAAAATGGGTTGAAAAGTTCATGAAACTCATTCTTTGTGTTTATCTCACCTGAAAGGCACAGGTCCATTAACTTTGAATTACCTTTTTAACAGAGTTATGCTCCTTTACTTACTGTCAAACACTGAGAATAGTCACACTTTCTAGGTCTGTTTGTATACTTACAGTGTGTACATACATGTCTTAATCTAAGTTTGTTTTTATGTCTTACAATATTGTAAGGATTGTATTTGTTCTATGTCTTATAATAGTGTAATGATTGTTATAAATTATATGAAAAATTGTTGTTTATCAGAGCTTGTTGCTGCGTTAAAACCGGAATACGTTGCACCGCTGGTGGCGTACCTATGTCATGAAGATACTGAGGAAACTGGTGGACTGTTTGAAGTTGGTGCTGGATGGGTCTCCAAATGTGCGTACATATTTAAGTCCTTCATTTACTGTTTGAAGTGTGCTAATTGAAGAATGTTTTTAGTTCTGTTACTTTAGGTCATGACGAAAACAAGCTTTTTATGCCAAAAAGTACAAATATAATGCTAATGCTGTAGTATTCTTATATCGATTTCACAACCAGAGCTGTAATTGTATAATAACATAGCATTTGCTAGGGAAAATGTTATTTCTAAATATTTGTAAAATCTTTGTCGTACAAAAAAATCATTAAATACTCTGTCATACAAAAAAATCTGTTAGACCTTTGTTGTACAGAAACATCTGTTTGGCCTTTGTTGTAATGAAAAATCTGTTAAGCCTTTGCCATACAAAAAGTTGTATAAGGCCATTGCTATAGGTAAATATCTATAAGGCCTTACAAAGTCAATCTGCACTTTTTACTGTCTCATCCTGACTCTCAATTATTGGCAACTTGGATACAGTATTAATATAATAAAACCCTCCAAATACTGATGGACTGTGTGAAGAAATTAAAGGCAGGACAAGTTCATTACACAAATTAGGCATAGTTAAAGTGTTTACTCTGCCTGTAAAAGGAAATTTAAAGGATCTAGTTATATATATGAAAGTAAAATATTGGTTGAAAAAAGTCCTTATATTAATAATTCCCCCGCCCCCCGGAAAAAACACCCAAAAACTACACACAAACAAACAAAACCCCCAAAATTATTTACATAAGAAAATCTTCCTTTATGAAAGACATGACATGATTTGTAGCTTGTTTGACTTTTAAGATGAAAATAAGTTTCTGTTATACCTATTTCAGTGCGTTGGGAAAGAACACAGGGGGCTGTTTGCAGGACAGCAACAACAAAAATGACCCCAGAAGCAGGTAGGAGGAAATTTTATGTTTTCAAAGAAAAGTATTTTATGTTTTAAAGTGTTTAAAGTCATGCTTTTGTTTATAGTATATCTTAGACTGATGGTATCAAATGTTACTACCATGTTACCAATAGAGACTGATTTCATGATTTGCACTTTTCACCATTTAATTAGTACATGATTTTTAATTTTCCCTTAAAATTATGAATGGTTTTGTCTTGATTTAAAGATGGGATTTAAGGTCTTTAGTATAGTAAGGGTTAAAGTATTTCCTTGTATAGACAGCTATTCTTTAAAGGAATTCATGAAAAACAGCTATTCTTTAAAGGAATTCATGGAAAAATGGTGTAATGTTAAGGTCGTAAATGAAAATGTTCTAAAGATAAAAGATGATGAAAAAAAATTTTCATATCATATCAATTCTTATCATATGTATTCTAATCCCCATTACTTATATGAATCTGACCAATAGAAAAGTTTATTATGTCCTTACTTTTCTTACAGTGCCCTGAGTTCACGATTTGGTGCCAAACTTTGGCACCATTCCCGTGATGTAAAGTACATTTTTTCTCTTATTTTTAAATCAAAATTCACCTTCGGAATAAATATTTCATGTAAAATCTTAAATAGTACCAACATGTACGTATATCTATCAAAAGCAGGGACCCTTAATAATATTTTATCAGAATTTTATTTTTGGAAATATAATCTGTAATAGTTAACAACATGACTATTATTACTATTGTATGTATGTGCAGCAAATAAAAAATGCCTGAAATTCCTTTTTCACCCCCCTTCAGGTATAGATTCTGTTCGCCAAAACAGAAAGATCTGTCTTATCACAATTTTTTTTTATGAATTTCTTTCCTTATATTTGTTGGCTTGAATAGATCTATTAGTATTCTCTAAATTCTCTACAAATACAAGGCACCCTTAGAAGATACCGCATTAGATAAAGAACAAAAAGTATTCCTTGCTAGGCTAAATGCTGTTCATTTAGCCAGAAAGGCCGGCTGGAGGATTTTGTGAATTTGATTTTGATTTGTGTGATATTTCTATGTTACAGTAAGAGATGCTTGGAAGGACATCACAGACTTTGACAACGCCACATACCCTCAGTCAACAACAGAGTCGACCCGCCACCTGATTGGTATCCTTGGTGACCTGGATGGTGGGTTAGGTGGAAAATCTTCCTCTAGATCATCATCATCATCATCATCATCATCAGGTGGTGGTATCAACGTGGTATGAAAATCTTTATGGATTTATGCTAGGAGGAGATATTTTGTTGATTTGAACCTTATTATAATAGACTAACATTGTTTTCAATTTCATAATTCAAAATATTAATTGAAATTTCATGGGGTTTAAAGCAGCATGCCTCCAGAATCATGCTAATTTTTATGAAAATTTGAAAATGTATTTAACAGTATAATATTGTGAAGTTACCAAAAGAATGCAATTTACACATTGTCAATGGCACCTATCCCATGTCAATTACCAAAAAGATGTCAAAATATGCAAAAATAGCGCTTTATGCGTTAGTAACGCAATAGAAATATAGGTATGAATACTGAAAAATCTGTCATTAATTGCACATAACATGTAAATTATTATTAGAACTTTGAATCTTTTTACTTTTCCTAAAATCTAAGTACATTTTTCTCAGGTTTGATTGTATTTATATTTATTTTTGCTTATCTGAAGGTAAGCTGCTTTAAAGTTTCGCTGTACTAAAATATTCTATACATGTACTGTGATAAGATTATATATAGAAGTATAGGCTGCCATAGTGCTTCACTGTAACATACAACTGATTAAAATACAAAAGTAAACCGGGAAACAACCCAGTAATGTGCTTTTTCCTTTCTCCCAGCCTCCCCTCACCACCTTGAAAATATATGGCTATTTCTATTAATTAGCTATTCTTTTTTATTGTTTCAAAAAAAATTGTGTCCATTTTGTTGGGTTTTTAGATTATTAGATGAAAAAATGGTAGTTCTGTTTGTTTGTATTTTATCGCATTGCTAATCTATATCAGGGTATTTTCACCCTATCACCTAAGGTTGAAATAAGGCCCCATTCTCAATCAAATATAGCCTCTTTTTTCCCCCTATGAACAAATTCTTAACAGCAGCAAAAAATTCAAACTGTTTCAACGTCTGAGAAAACTGAACTGTTTTGACTTGTTTCTTAAAATAATGGACAGCTTGTATGATCATCATCATACACAAGTTAAAATCTTAAAAGTCATGTATATGGTAGTTTTTCAACTTTTAAGATTTTCAATGATGTAGTAGGACACTTATTTAGTTAATTAAAAGTATATACCATATACATATCCAAATCGGTGATTTTATTCCTCGCATCCGAACTCCAAACAGTGATGTTATTGAGCAATAAAATCACAGTTTGGGATATTTTATTTCTTAAGTCACAGGTTGACCTGGTTTGCACAAAAGAACACATGGTTTTGTTTATGATACTGTTTGTGAGCAGTTGACCTAGCAATAAATGGAAAAGGTGTGGCTAAATGTTCTGCTACGAAAAAAACGGAAAGGTCCATATATTAAAGTATATTAAAGTGTTTATTGATAGTGCCTTTTCTTTAAAAAAAAAATTTTTTTTTTGTAGGAATTGGCAAAGGCAGCCAAGATTAAACCAACAACCTTTACCTATGAACCGAAAGATGCTATATTGTATGCATTAGGAGGTAATTTCAGAATATATTGTTGCAGGTGGTGATGATTCATAAAACTGGTTTATTTTTCTTGCGTTTACCTTATTTAAGTTACATAACTTATATATTTCTTATCAAGTTAACAAGATGTTTTAAGATGCATTGTTGGATATGTAATTGGAAAGATTTAATTTTTTAGATGCATTGATGGAAATAAAATCTTAGCTTGATGCAAATTTTGTTTAAATGCATTGATGAAAATGAGATGCATTGATGGAATTATGATGAATTGATGGAAATATAATGCATTGACAGAAAAATCATTTAAGATGCATTGATGGAAATATAATGCATTGATGAAAATGAGATGCATTGGTGGAAATAAATTGTCAGAAATATGATTTAGAATGCATTGATGGAAATATAATGCATTGACAGGAATATGATTTAAGCTGCCTTGATGGAAATATGATGTATTGATTGAAGTATAAATTAACCAATATGCATGGATGGAGATATGATTAATGATGTGTGGATGAAAAAAATAATTTGTTTTAGTGATTTGTAATATTATGTATAAAGAAACAGAAACTTTAAAAAGTATAAAAACATTGATGTGACCGCCTCAGTGTTATTTCATCAAATGTGTATTCCCGTTATTTTTAGATATGTCGTTTATACTTCAGTGGGATATACAACAAAAGACGAAGATTACCTCAAGTTCTTGTTTGAAGGGTCAGAAGATTTCAGTGTTGTACCAAGTTTCTGTATACTCCCCTCTCAAGCCAGTACATTTGGGTCATTTTCAGGAGGAGTACCAGGCCTTGGTGTGGATGTTACCAAGGTGCGTTCTGCATTGTTCATGCAAATACATTTTTGGAACACTTTAATATAACGAATATCAGTGATATTATAAGAATATCAGTGATAAAAAGAGCAACATTGATTATAATTAGAGTGCATTTATGATAAGAAAATAGTGATCTTGAGTTCATTATTATTGATAATGAAAATATACCTACCATGTCTTCATTTAAACATCCTGGATGGCATTTTGAATTTATGTTACAATATAAACCAGTACCGAATCCCTGTTTTCAAAATATACAAAACTCTTGGTAAAATTTCAAATTAACTACCAGATGACTGTTTGTAACCTAGTGACATACCTACTGCAAAAAATGGTGAGACCGGTTCAAAGTAAACTTGCTGACAAAGCATTGGGTGTAATGTAGGAGTGCTTACATAGTGCTTAGTTACATGTAATCATGCGAGTTAGTACATTATTGTAAAATATGGATACACAAGTTATTTATTTCAAGATTACATTGTGTGTGATCAGTAAGCCTATATGATTATTTATTTACTCTGATTTAACATATTTTAATTTTGAATTATTTTTACTTATACTAAATGTGTATACAGAAGAGATTTAATAGAAATTGTTGTGGGAGAAAATGGTGAGGTGTGTATTGGGGTGGGGAATGCTGGTAGTAGCATTTAAACAGGGGTTTACACTTTTATAAGAAGGAAAGATGGGAAGATTGAATTGAAGATAAAAATTATGGTGTTTCAGATTTTGCATGGAGAACAATATATGGAGTTATATAAACCATTCCCAGCTAATGGCAAACTGACATCACAGGCTCGTGTTGCCGACGTTCTAGATAAAGGTGTCGGAGCATTGATACTGATGGAAGGTACGCTGATTTTAATCATTATATTTTCTGTTAGTTAAACAAGACATTCCTGCATTTTAAGAAAATGGCTCGAGCATATATGTAAAAACTGTAATTTTTGTTATATGCTTTTTTAGGTCAGTGTGCACTATTCTCAGAGTAGTGTCATATGAATACATGTAGTTCAAAACTGCTTGCTACACAAATTTTCAATATAGCATATTTACAAGTGAAAATAATAATAAAATATTTATGATATAATAAATAGATTAAAGAAATAAAAATATTCTCAATGCATAGATCTGACTGACTGATTGCATGCAAGTTGCAAAATATTACAGAATTTACTTTTTAGCCCGACTTTTAGAAGAAAAGGGAGAGTTATTGTACTTACCCGGCTTTGGCGTCACAATTTTGTTTTTTGCACACAATAAAAATGTTAAAGGGCACAGGCTGAATCTTTACACACTTATTTAAGAGCATGATATGAGGTTACTATTTAAGGAACAGAACTCTAACATGGGTTTTGACAGAATTATGCCTCTTTTTTACTTTACTTATTTACTAGTATCCAGTCTCTTTTTTGGTTTTCATGCACTGAGATAAGCATGCTGTCATACCAACAGCTCTGGGTTATCAAAATATTTCAAGTCTGCCTGCTGAGCTCAATACTAAGGGAGAGTAATCCAGGTGTCACTTGTTAGTTCCCAGAGGGGAGGCTAAATTTCTTGGCTATAATCAATCTTGGACACTAAGTAATGATTATTTGTCTGTCACTTCTGATTCAAAAATCATGTAGGATTGCCATAATAGTCTGTCACATTTGGAGAAATGATAACTGATTAGTTATCCAGGATAGTCGGTAAGGTGGACTGACCACCAAAATATGACAAAAAATGTATTATAATTGACAGAAAAACCAGAAAAACAGTAAGAGCTACTTCTACATATTTTGAGATGTAATTGTTATTTTCTGTTGATAGTCTTAGGCTCACTTAAGCTATTTAACAGAATATAACTAATAACTAAAATTAGTAATGAAATTTAACCTGAAGGTGTGTTTATTTATCACTTTATTGTTAGAGAACTCATTAATTCCAAGGTCCTCACAATTATCTGCAAGATTTTGGAACAAAACATGTTTACAGCCATTTCACCTCTGTGCTGATCTCGAAAAACTTGACAGACAGGTTTTATTCTGTTATAGTGGATACATATGATGAAAAGAAAGAGAAGATAGCTTTTAACCAATCAGCAATCATGGTGATTGGAGCAGGTGGTTTCCAAGGTAACAAGACATCGCCAGCTCTTAAGGCCTTGGTTAAACCTCCGAAGCGTGCTCCAGATGCTAGCATGGCTGAGAAAACATGTGTTGACCAGGTATGAGGATTATTAAGCTTTTGTAAGAATAAAGTTTTTTGAATTTTACTTTAAAAAAAATTGAATGTTTAATATTTTATTGTTTGATAATAAATAACAAGGAACATCACAATGCGATGCAACCAGGTTTTCAGCAAAATATTTCACAGAAGCTTTGTCATGAAGGGGCATTTGTTTTTAATACAACTTTTAGGAGGAATTATGGCTTTTTTAATATTCCTCAAACAAAAATGATTGAGAGAAATTTGATGTTGTCTATTCGCCTTTTTTCCCAAATGTTTTAGAAAGGTAAACAGTACTTTATTTTTGTCTTAATTTTTGCATTTTTGCGTCTCTTGTCATTTTCTTTTTGTCAACAATATTGGCGTGTGGTTGTTTTGTGCGATATCAAGAAAAAGTATGTTCACAATTTAAAAAAAATACTTGAATGAAGTCTTGGAAGAAACATGGGAATTTAGTGAGCGCCAGGGCACTTGATGACAAAGCTTCTGTGAAAGTTTGGTCAAAATCCATTGAGAAATGTAGGAGAAGTTGCGCACTGTAGAAATTGTTCACTATATATTCTGTATAAGGAAAAAAATATACAAAGGGCCATAATTTGGTCAAATATTATCCAATCACAAAAACCCCGACAATATGTGCCAGCACTTGAAAACAAAGCTTCTAAGAAAGTTGGTCAAAATCCGTTGAGAAATGTAGGAGGAGTTGAGCACAAGAAGAAATTGTTCTCTATATATTCTGTATAAGGAAAAAATATACAAAGGGCCATAATTTCGGTCAAATATTATCCAATCACAAACCCCGACAATATGTGCCAGGCACTTGATAACAAAAGCTTCTAAAGAAAGTTTGGTCAAAATCCGTTGAGAAATGTAGGAGGAGTTGCGCACAGAAGAAATTGTTCACTATATATTCTATATAAGGAAAAAAAACAAAGGGCCATAATTAGGTCAAATATATACCAATTGCAAAACCCTGGCAATATGTGTCAGGGCACTTGATGACAAAGCTTCTGAGAAAGTTTGGTCAAAATCCGTTGAGAAATGTAGGAGGAGTTGCGCACAGAAGAAATTGTTCACTATATATTTTATATAAGGAAAAAAAACAAAGGCCATAATTAGGTCAAAATATTATCTAATCGCAAAACCCCGACAATATGCGCCAGGGCACTTGATGACAAAGCTTCTGTGAAAGTTTGGTCAAAATCCGTTGAGAAATGTAGGAGGAGTTGCGCACAGAAGAAATTGTTTACGCCCGCCCGTCCGCCCGCCCGCCCGCCGACATACCTCAATCTAATAACCAGTTTTTTGCTTCGGAAAACCTGGTTAAATATGTATTTGATGAGTTGAATGTTTGAAAAATTGTTTTTTTTCACTCTGCGAGTTCAATTTTTAATCTTTATTTAGTGAGATAGGCTGCTGGGTGTGAGGGGGATGGGAGTCATGTGCAAGATATATGTATGTCACAGAGATATGCAAAGGAATATTTAAAAGGCTGTCATTTCTTTGATATGATAGGAATGACTTTTATTATGTGCTTTTGTAAAAAAGTTTTCTAATCTTGATGTTAAGTATAAATTAATTGTAATTCTGCATAAATTTCAGGCTGCCCTATATAGATTAACAGGTGATAGAAATCCTCTACATATAGATCCTAGCTTTGCTGCCATGGGAGGTAACTATTCTATTTTTACTCTTATATTTAATACAACATGTTTTCAACACTGTAGGTTTACTGCAAACACACTTAGAAAAATGTTTTACAGATGTGTCACAAATTTCTCTATTAGAACTTGAAACTATATTCAAACTAACAGGACCTATTGTTATCTTTTAACCTGCTCAAATTGCTGGAATGGACTTGCCTCCCATCTAAGAATTAATTTTGAGTCAATTCAGATTTTAAGTGATTTCAATATCAAATTACACAAATTCATTTACCAACAGTAAAGGGCCTGAAAGGAAAGAACAGATTTATACAGGCATTGAAAATGTTTCTTTTTATTGTAAGTTTTCAGGGTTTTACAAATTTTGACTTTATCCATCCATATCTACCACTGGTTTGTCACACATAACAATCAAATTGATTGACCCTCCTGTTATGACATCATTGAACTTTACAAAACCAACCATTCAGATTGAGTGATATTATCATTTGACTATTAGAGTGCAT
The DNA here is from genome assembly GCF_026571515.1 of Ruditapes philippinarum. Lineage (NCBI taxonomy): Eukaryota > Metazoa > Mollusca > Bivalvia > Venerida > Veneridae > Ruditapes > Ruditapes philippinarum. The sequence goes on along the minus strand of NW_026857563.1, from coordinate 9,238 downwards.
GTAAAAAATAAATATGTATGTTTTTATATGCAGGTTTCAAGCAGCCTATATTACACGGGATGTGTAGTTTTGGATTTGCCACCAGACATGTAATGAAGACATATGCCAACAATGATGTGTCCAAAATAAAGGCAATTAAGGTCATAGAGTATATATTTTTATTTTATTATTTAAATGGGGTTAAAGGTAGTTAGCAGTAAATGTAAGGACATGCTTTATTAGCTTATCAAAAATGTACACACATCATTCTACCATACTGCATTGCATAACGATATACAGTCGGCATCGTTCTTGCGTCCACCTTTATTAAGCGGCCGCATAAAATCCCTCCGGATGATTTTTACTATATAAGTTAATTCCATTAAGCGACAATTTTATATCGCGGCCAGCGGCCACTAAATGTCGGCCCAAATGTACAAAATTAAGTGTTAAAGTATCTATTAAACGGCTGTGACAAACAATCGTCCCTAAGGGCATTCTCGTAATCAGCGAGTATGTTTGATGCAAACAAATATTGTTCATGGTCATTGGTCTTAAAGTATCTATTAAACAACCGTCACAAATTATTGTTGTTTAAAAACGAATTGAATAACAATCGCACTTGTTTCAAAATCGGAAAGAAAGAAAAAACAGTTTTCTGATCGTAATATTTATTGTGACATATTTTGTCAGAGTAATAACGTATCACAACACCGCATTTGCACAGTTTGTCATGTGCTCAGAGTGACCTCCCTTCCAGAAAATCAAATAGAAAATTACGTCGGAAAGAGCGAAAAAATGACAGACAACTAATAAGACCGGATAAATTAAATGAGGAAATAGTGCTTGATTCTGAGTAAATAGCAAATGTCATCGTTTGTAGTCGAAATGAAATCGTGAAATGTAGTGCACTGAACGTTACAGAACCGAGCCTTTCATTGCTGATGGTGTAGGTGCTCATCTGATGCTTTATAAAATACATATAGTACCCCATTAAATATCAATTAAATAAAAAAATCCTAGATCTCTAAAAACCTTATTGAACTTGAAATCAGGGTAGTGTGAAAACTAATTGCTGAAAAAATCAAGAAGTTTAAAACTCATTGCATGAAAAATTATCTGGAGCTCTGGGGCTGATGATTCGAAAGTATGTTCAGGAGATGTGTATAAACATATTAACAATATAAGACAATATGCTTTCTTTTATGGTCAAAATGACCTGCTTGATAGTATAATGAGCGTAGATCACATTTGTTCACACATTTCTACTAAAAATCAATAAACAAACCATATTAATGATTTTTTTTAAAAGTCATAAATGTAATTATGAAACTGTAATACATACATAATATTGTACAGTTTTTGTTTTTATAAGAATGATGTTATTATATCCATAACTTGTAATATAAAAAGTCCCGAATTTTCCAGAATTCTATTGAGAGACCACTTTATTAAGAGACCACTTTTTGGCAGTCCCTTGAGTGGTCTCTTAATACAATGTCGACTGTATAACAAATTAACCTATTACAAATTAATTAAAACAATACAGAGGGGACAAGGAATTGCTTACAGACAGACAGATAAATTATTGAGATAAATGCATAATTAGAATCCTGGAAATTTTTTGGGTGTATAACTTAATACAGAAATTGCTTTTTATATTGATTTATTAAGGGATTTTTTGACTGATATAATATAGTTAACACTGTTTTCTTCTCTTTTGTGCATATTTTAGACAAGATTTTCAAAACCAGTTTTACCAGGTGAAACAATACAAACAGACATGTGGAAGGATGGAAATAGAGTACTCTTTCAATGTAAGGTGAGGTGGATTTTTTGTTTTAATAAAAAGATCTGTGAGAAAAAAAAAAAATTTCTACAATGAACATGAACAGATGTTATTTTAACAATGGCTGAATCTAGATACGAAATGATTCTTGTATTCTTTTAATGGAGGGCAATTAATAATAATTGCAACATGAAAAACTACATTTACATCAATTTATCATTTTTGTGTCGCCTCTACGGAGTAGTGGCGACATATAGGGATCACTTCTCCGTCGTCTGTCCGTCTGTCTGTCTGTCCGTCTGTCCGTCCGTCCGTCACAAAACTTGTCCGGACTACTCCTCATAAACTACTGGTACAATTTCATCCAAACTTTACAGGAATGATCAGTACCAAGTCTAGTTGTGCATATTGTCAGGATTTTCCGGTTCAATGATTTTTGTCAGAGTTATGGCCCTTTAATAATTTTTAATTTTAAAGTTTGTCCGGACTACTTCTCTTATACCACTAATGCAATTTCAATGAAACTTTACAGATTGACCTGTAGCTAAAGTCCTTGCGCATATTGCACGGGTTTTCCGGTTGAATGGATTTTTGGCCGAGTTATGGCCCTTTGATAAAAAAGGTTTCTTTTTCTGTGTGTTGCCAGATACACAAAAGCTTGTCCGGACTACTCCTCATAAACTACTGGTGCAATTTCATCCAAAACTTTACAGGAATGATCATACCAAGTCTAGTTGTGCATATTATCAGCATTTTCCGGTTCAATGATTTTTGTTTGAGTTTATGGCCCTTAAATAATTTTATTTTTAAAGTTTGTCCAGACTACTTCTCTTATACCACTTATGCAATTTCAATGAAACTTTACAGGATTGATCTGTAGCTCAAGTCCTTGCGCATTATTGCACGGGTTTTCCGGGTTGAATGATTTTTGGCCGAGTTATGGCCCTTTGATAAAAAGGTGTTTTTTCTTGTGTGTTGCCAGATACGCAAAAGCTTGTCCGACTACTCATAAACTACTGGTGCAATTTTATCCAAATTTTACAGGAATGATCAGTACAAAGTGGTTAGTCTAGTTGTGCACTGTCCGTCTGTCTGTCCGTCTGTCACAAAATTTGTCCCAACATGAAATTGGCCATCATGAGGCGACACATGTGATTACTGATTGCTCTTGTCTATATTATCTGTGAGATGCTATTATCTTTTTACCTTTAAATTAAAGAATTTTACAAACATTTGGAATAAAGTGTTAAAATGATTGTGAAAAGGGTGTGTTTTGTACAGTTATTATTGCAAATTTTTATTCTAATACTCATATTGAGATCACACCCTAAGTGGTCAGTTTAAAAAAATTGTTGAGAGAAAAGATGTTGAAATAATCAAGGAATGATGGCACTTTATTGTAATTTATTTGTAATTATTACTTATTTGTAATTAACAAATGTGTGCATGTTTTATATTTCAGGTTGTAGAGACAGGGGCTGTGTGTCTGATGGGAGGATATGTAGATCTTTATGAAGGTGCTGGTGATGCTAAACCAGCTACTCAGGTTAGTACTGTGTCATTAAACTAGACTCTTCTGAATTCCTCCAATGGGAATGTCCCATGTCCGAGTTTACGAAATGGGCATAATAAATGTCTGAGCTCCTGCAACGACCATGGCCTACTTCTGAGTTTCAAAACTGAGTATGTCTATTGTCTTAGGTCCTGAAATATTTATGTTCTATGTCTGAAATCCTTAAATGGGCATGTCCTACATCTGAGTTCCTGAAATAAACATGTCTAATGACCATACAATTGAGTTCAAGTAATGACCATGAACTATATCTAAGTTCCTGAAATGACCATGTTCTTCATCTGAGTTTCCTGAAATGACCATGTTCTTCATCTGAGTTTCCTGAAATGGGCATGTCCTACATCTTAGTTCCTGAAATTGGCATGACCTGTATCTGAGTTTCCTAAAATGGGTCTTTACTACATCTGAGTCCCTGAAATGGGCATGCCCTACATCTGAGTTTCCTAAAATAGGTTTGTCCTACTTCTTAGTTTATGAAATAGGCAGGTTCTACATTTGAGTAATAAAATAGGCATGTTCTACATCTAAGTTTCCTAAAATGGGCTGTCCTACATCTGAGTTCCTGAAATGGGCATGTCCTACATCTGTGATTCCTGAAATGGACATGTCCTACATCTGACTTTTCTTAAATGGGCATGTCCTACATCTGCATTTCCTGAAATGGGCATGTCCTACATCTGAGTTCCTGAAATAAGCATGTCCTACATCTGAGTTTCCTGAAATGGGCATGTCCTACATCTGTGTTTTCTGAAATGGGCATGTCCTACTTCTGAGTTGCTGAAATAGGCATGTCCTACATCTGAGTTTCCTGAAATGGGCATGTCCTACATCTGAGTTCCTGAAATAGGCATGTCCTACATCTGAGTTTCCTGAAATAGGCATGTCCTACATCTGAGTTTCCTGAAATGGGCATGTCCTACATCTGAGTTTCCTGAAATTGGCATGTCCTACATCTGAGTTTTCTGAAATAGGCATGTCCTACATCTGTGTTTCCTGAAATGGGCATGTCCTACATCTGAGTTCCTGAAATAAGCATGTCCTACATCTGTGTTTCCTGAAATGGTCATGTCTTACATCTGAGTTCTGAAATAAGCATGTCCTACATCTGAGTTTTTTGAAATAAGCATGTCCTACATCTGAGTTCCTGAAATTGGCATGTCCTACATCTGAGTTTCCTGAAATGGTCATGTCCTACATCTGAGTTCCTGAAATAGGCATGTCCTACATCTGTGTTTCCTGAAATGGGCATGTCCTACATCTGAGTTTCTGAAATAAGCATGTCCTACATCTGAGTTTTCTGAAATAGGCATGTCCTACATCTGTGTTTCCTGAAATGGGCATGTCCTACATCTGAGTTCCTGAAATAAGCATGTCCTACATCTGTGTTTCCTGAAATGGGCATGTCCTACATCTGAGTTCCTGAAATAAGCATGTCCTACATCTGAGTTTTCTGAAATAAGCATGTCCTACATCTGTGTTTTCTGAAATGGTCATGTCCTACATCTGTGTTTCCTGAAATAGGCATGTCCTACATCAGAGTCTGAAAATGGCATGCCTACATCGAGTTTTCTTAAATGGTTCATGTCCTACATCCCTGATGTTTTCTGAAATGGGCATGTCCTACATCTGAGTTCCTGAAATAAGCATGTCCTTCATCTGAGTTTTCTGAAATAGGCATGTTCTACATTTGTGTTTTCTGAAATAGGCATGTCCTTTATCTGAGTTTCCTGAAATAAGCATGTCCTACATCTGAGTTCTCTGAAATGGTCATGTCCTACATCTGTGTTTCCTGTAAATGGGCATTTGTCCTACATTCTCTTAGTTCTGAAATAGGCATTCCTAACATCTGAGTGTTTTGAAATGTCATGTTCTACATCTGAGTTTCCTGAAATGGGCATGTCCTACATCTGAGTTCCTGAAATAGGCATGTCCTACATCTGTGTTTTCTGAAATGGTCATGTTCTACATCTGAGTTTCTTAAAAAGGCATGTCCTACATCTGTGTTCCTGAAATAAGCATGTCCTACATCTGTGTGTTCTGAAATGGGCATGTCCTACATCTGAGTTCCTGAAATAAGCATGTCCTACATCTGAGTTTCCTGAAATGGTCATGTCCTCCATATGAGTTCATGAAGAAGGCATGTTCTACATCTGAGTTCCTGAAATAAGCATGTCCTACATCAGTGTTTTCTGAAATGGTCATGTTCTACATCTGAGTTCCTGAAATGGTCATGTCCTACATCTGAGTTCCTGAAATAGGCATGTCCTACATCTGAGTTTTCTGAAATGGTCATGTTCTACATCTGAGTTTCCTTAAAATAAGCATGTCCTACATCTGTGTTTTCTGAAATGGTCATGTTCTACATCTGCGTTTCCTGAAGAAGACATGTCCTACATCTGAGTTCTTGAAATTGTCATGTCCTACATCTGAGTTCCTCAAATGGGCATGCCTACATCTGAGTTCCTGAAATTAGCATGTCCTACATCTGTGTTTCCTGAAATGGTCATTTTTCTACATCTGAGTTCCTGAAATAGGCATGTCCTACATCTGAGTTTCCTGAAATAGGCATGTTCCTAATCTGAGTTTCCTGAAATGGTCATTGTCCTGGCATCTGAGTTCATGAAGAAGGCATGTTCTACATCTGAGTTCCTGAAATAAGCATGTCCTACATCTGTGTTTTCTGAAATGGTCATGTTCTACATCTGTGTTTCCTGAAATAAGCATGTCCTACATCTGAGTTCCTGAAATGGGCATGTCCTACATCTGAGTTTTCTGAAATAGGCATGTCCTACATCTGTGTTTTCTGAAATGGTCATGTCCTACATCTGAGTTTCCTGAAATGGGCATGTCCTACATCTGAGTTCCTGAAATTAGCATGTCCTACATCTGAGTTCCTGAAATTAGCATGTCCTACATCTGAGTTCCTGAAATAGGCATGTCCTACATCTGAGTTTTCTTAAATAAGCATGTTTCTAAAAATAGAAATACAGTTAAATGTCTATTTCTAGAGAACTAATAGATGGATGATCACCAAACTTTGTCTGTAGCATTCTTGGGTAATCTTTTATCAAGTTTGCTAATATTATTTTGATTGGCCCCTTTTAGGGGCCGCAAAAGCTCAAAATAGAAATACCTTTAAATGTCTATTTCTACAGAACTAATTGATGGATGATCACAAAACTTTGTCTGTAGCATTCTTGGGTAATCTTTTATCAAGTTTGCTCACATTAGGCCCCTTTTAGGGGCTGCCAAAGCTAAAAATAGAAAAACCTTTAAACATCTCCTACTTCAGAACCAATTGATGGATGATCACCAAACTTTGTAGCATTCTTGGGTACGCTTTTATCAAGTTTGCTTATATTAATTTGATAGGCCCCTTTTAGGGGCTACTAAAGCTAAAAATAGAAAAAAACCTTCGAACATCAATTCCTACTGAAATAATTGATAGATGATCACCAAACTTTGTAGCATTCTTAGGTAGTCTTTTATCAAGTTTGCTCATATTAATTTGACAAGCCCCGTTTAAGCTAAAGCTTAAATGCCCCAGGTCATGGCATTTCTTCAAATTATTGTTTAAACATATTCTATGCTCAAGTTTAATATGAGAATATATTGACATTCCAACACTGAAAAGCAGATGTTTCTGGTGAGCGACTCAGGGCCATCATGGCCCTCTTGTTGTTTGAAATAGGCATGTCCTACACCTGAGTTTTTTTAAATAGGCATGTCCTACACCTGAGTTTTTTGAAATAGGTATGTCCTACATCTGAGTTTTTTTGAAATAGGCATGTCCTACACCTGAGTTTTCTGAAGTAGGCATGTCCTACATCTGAGTTTCTTAAGTGAGATCCTGAAAGGTCATTTTCTTTGTCTATATTGTAGGGATTTATAATAATACAGCTTTTCATTATTATCTTTACTCTTGTAGGAATGTTGCATTTGTATGTTGTTGTTTTTTTCTGCCAAAAAACTTGAAAAAAGTCAATCTTGGTCAAATCTTCTTAATACTTAGACATGTGTTAGGGTTAGATATCATTTTATAGGTTTATGGCAGAGATATATTTGCGTGTAATTTACTTGCATCATATGAGCTCTGTTAATCTGGGATACTGACATTCTGGCATGTATAGGTTTTTATTATATAATTTTTGTATAATACTGAGATGAATATCCAAGCCTATGGACCTGGCTAATGTGATTTTCACTGATTTAATTCAAAGTTCTCCCTTAATAGTGTTATTGTTTTATCTACATATTAATCTATAAATGTGCAGACAAATGTTCCACTCTACGGGAAAAATTGAACAGTAAAAATCATAATTTAAATCTATGTTTAATTAATGTAATAATTATCTCTAGTGGTTTACTGTATGTTCAGGGCTACTTCTTCAGATGTTTAACATCTAACATGCCCTTAAATCAATATTAAAACATTATTTAACACATGTTTGAAATTTCTAAAGAATTAAAAAAAATACGGATTTCTGAAGCATAATGATTGTGCCTTTAAATAATTATGCCAATAAAAAACTACATTATTATTATTATTATTATTACATTTATTATCTTTATCCCAATCAGAGCTGTGCGGACAAAGTTGTACAATATTTTATCACTAATACAGGTCCTACCTGTTAAGAGTTTATTTAAACTTTCATGTGTATAGATATTATTACTTCTCAGGTCAAAGTTCATACGGGCAAAATGTAGAATGTTGGGATAAACCTCCCTATTAAACTACACGTGATAGATTTAAGTGTACATGTATAGTTAAAAAGTGTGTGTGTGGTTCAGTTTGATTTTATAAGCTGTTTAAGTGTTTGATTTGAGATTTAGACAAAAGTAAGGATATAATATAAATTTAAAATTAACTATGTTCTTTTTAATATCATAGGTTTGGAAGAATTATTTATTTTGTTTGGTATTCAAAGTAGTTAACAAGTGATAAAGAACATTCATCATTATGGATAAAATGTGTATAATAAACCTATGCTTTTAAAAATGACATAGATCTGGTGTTAAGATAAATTGGTCTCTAAGTGCAGGTAATTCTACAGTAGAAGGTTAAATTATTTTTTATAGACAGGTTTTTCTACGTGAGATATATTTACCAAAGTCTTATTCATACATCTATTAAGTAAATATTCAAATTTATAAGAACTACTTGTTATAAATATGGATAAAAACTTATTAATTTCAGCCAAGTTCAGGTTCAAACATGAAGAGTGATGCAGTATTTGAGGGTATGAAACAGCAGTTGGCCAGCAGGAAAGACCTGGTGAAAAAAATTAAAGCTGTATTTGGTTTTGAAATCACACAAGGTGGTAAAACTGCATCTGAATGGAGTAAGTCATATACATGAATTATAGTAGAGAAATAGAAGGAAAAAAACACTTTTCCTGAATTTACATAGGAAAAAAAAAATACTCTTATAGAAAAAAAAAATAATACTCCTGAAGTGACTTTGGTTATATTGCAAGCAACCTTTTATATATAGCCATATAACCTGTCAGTCATTTTTAAATCAAATTTATAATACAGCATAATTACTTTATTTGAAAAAAAAAAAAAAAAATTTATAAAACAGCATATTTACTTTGAGAAAAACCAAAAATATTAATTACTTCATGAATTAACAGATGTGTATATAGATTGCAGAAACATGACAATTATCCAATGAAAAATGCTGTTACAAATGTGCAGTATTATAAAGAAATGAACTGTACCATTATAATTCATTTATTCAGCTGCTGATGTAAAGAATGGAGATGGGGATGTTTACAAAGGAAAACCCAAGTCAGGCAAGGCTGACTGTACAATTGTTATATCTGATGATGACTTTGTAGACCTTGTCACAGGAAAACTAAATGGAACAGACAGTAAGTCAAACCTAAATG
>NW_026857562.1:0-20721 GCF_026571515.1 Ruditapes philippinarum | reverse complement strand
GTTCGTACGATTTGTAGAGAAACCTGTGCCGTAGAAAGGTCGCAGGCAATTTAGCAGTCTATCTAGACAGATTTATATATCTGTCATGAGATATCATCTGATTACGGTCCGCGGTTGTCGCAAGATGCTCGTGCCGGAAACCCGCGGTCCTCGCAAGACAAACGCAAAACATTTTTCCATGAGAACCTCTAGAAATCGTGAGTCTGCCGTACGACTGGCTTACGTCAGTCTTGAGACGTCCATAATTTGTCAAAAAATTGCAGAAATAATGTGCATGTTGAGAAATCAGTCTGCGACGTTGCGGCAAACTTGCGATCTTAAAGAATTCGTACGAATATGCACAAAATACAGGGATTTTTGTTTTGTCAAAATTCGTTCGTACGGCTGCCGTAGGGCTGATGTGATAGAGGCTTTAACGAATTCACGAGTTCAACAAAAAAATTCACAAATTCATGATTTCGACGTCATGAATTCACTATTTCAACTTCACAAATTTACGATTTAAACTTCACGAATTCACGGTTTCAATATACAGAATACATAAATTCACGATTTGACTTCATGAATTAAGATTTCAATTTTATGAATTCAAGATTTAGACTCAAGTTCACGCATTCGACTTCATGAATTCAAGATTTCAAGTTCTGCAGTTTTCCACCTCCCTTTCGTATGAATAACAAACTAAAGCTTGCATATAAGAGGTTGTTCTTTTTGTAAATAAGGAAACTTTAAATATTCTGTATTATTATTATACCTAACGTGAATTATATTTTCTATAGCCTTATGTGAACAAATAGAGACAGAGATCAACAAGTAGGAGACATTTCTGCTTTTCACCCTCAGTGGTTGTTATAATAATATATCATCCTTTTGAATAATGTTTTTGTAAGAAACAAGATCATTCAGCAGCTAAAACATTGTTTAAAAATAATGTATGTAATATCAGTGTATAAAAATGTTATCCTACCATACCCAATAAATAAATAGAAAACAACACCAAGAAAAAAATATTTAAAAAGATGCCCGAATTCTTTACACACTGTAAACAATTCTAGTCGTTGATTTTGACATTTGTAAAATACATTTATTGTGGAATATATATACTCTAACCACGTAATCGATTTTAGCATGAACTTGCTATCAATCAAATGCCAATTAAAAAATCTTGAGTGTAGACGGACAGTTACAATAAATTAATTTGAATGAATTCTATCCCCGGTTTTCACGATTTAATCAAACGGGTATAAACATACCGTTCTCAGTTTTAATGTATTTATCAGTAATATAAATATTTTTTATACTATTTTAAGTAACTTCGTGACACATGTTAATAGTTGTAAATATATAAAATAAAAACAATGTATTTTATTATTACACTCTGTATTTTCCATGTATTTCTTAAGCAAACGATCATTTTGTCTATCTCATCTAGTACCCTTCTGGGCAAAGTTGGGGGAACAAAACAATAATTTACCTGTCCATGACTGCACAATGTGGTATGAATGCAACTTTCAATGTTCGTCACATTTGAACAAGAGTAGCATTCCAAGGAGCCTGACATAAAAATGTTCAGTATGAAAATGCACATAAAATGTTCAGTATGAAAATGCACACCATGTGATTTTTGATATTAATTTTTATGATACATTATGTGATATATTTGGTTACATGTATGCCAGTTCTTATGCGTTCTTCAAAACAAAACATTAAAAACATTAAACATTAAAAATATTGAACTAAACCTTTGTTTTCATCTGCTATAGGATATGAATTTAATAAAAAAAATTATCATTTGTAAACTTGTTATGTTTACAAAAATACTTTTTATATATCTATAATTAAAACTTTAAAAGTATATATCTTATTTTGAAAATAACAATTACTTATGCTACGTGGAACCAACACCAACAGTACTAGTGTAAACATTCGCTTTGCTGAAATGAAATGTTTATTTCATTTTAATATGGTCATTGTTCTTTTCAAGACAGATTGCTAGAACTTAAACTACTTTTGAAACTTGTAGAAAATATTGTTTTTTTATTCTTAATAATTCTTATTCTCTATTATGGCATTGATCATTCCCGTTATTATTCTAAAATAATCAACTTACTGTTGTCCTATTTTCCTTATTTGAAGAAGAATCACTAGTTTCATATCAAACGTTTCAAACGGTCTGGCATTATGGGTCACGATTTATGCGATAAGGAATATCACACATTTATACCACTCATGATTCCCTTACGACAACAGCGAATTTTGAAATGTTTTAAAAACGTATTTGAATGTACTTCTTAATGTTTGATATCTTATTGTAATGTACAATCGATGTTATTATGATATATAAAGTAATTTTTGGGGGGAGGGGGGGGGGTATGATCGAACGTACAGAGGTGCGATACTTTCTTTAAGCGAGGTGAAATGGTGCTTAAAATAAAAATTACTTTAGATATCATAATAACATCGATTGTACATGAAAATAAGATATAGAAATCAAACATCACAAACAACAGTGAACAAGAATACAAGAGAGATAATATGTACAATGTTTATCAATTTATGATAGTTTGCAGTTCGAATGTAAAAAAATCTGATGCTACAACTACGACTGCTTTTCCCCATACCAGTTACTAATTTTCAATGCGTAGAAAACAGATATTGATCAGTCGATCACGAAAATGCATCGAAAGGGACCAAACTTTTTGCGTACAGTTAGTTTATTAGACCAGTTATCATGCGTAAAGTAAGAAATACGGAAATATTTAATAGATATATGCAGAATAGATAGTTTAAAATGTTTGTGTATTTTGTTTTGCTATTGATAGTAAACATGTTGTTGCTATAACTAATCAAATATCTGTTCCATAACATCTGTTACAATTGTATTCTTTTAAAAGGTATGTACGATTGCCGGTGCCATTTTGAAGTAGCAAATATCTTAATAACTTCCCCTTACAATGAAATAAATTCTTTTACTTTGACCATCATATACAAAATATATCTTCCACTAAGCATGTTCTATATTATTCGAACACCTTGCTTTAAAAGTATCGCGCCGCTATACGTCTGATCCCTTGTTAAGGGCACCAGGAAGGAATGAATATGATATGTTATGCTTTTCTCCTTTTTTGAAGAAAATATGCTTGCTTTCAAAGTTTTTTTGTGTAAGATAATTTTAAAGTGATTATTGAAACATTAAAATACGCATATCATGCACAATACTTTGACTTCCTCAAATTAATCATGGAAAACCCGTCGATCTAATATTAATCATGATCCTTCGGGCAAGAAATGTCAAAATTCAAGTTGCACGGTGTGCATTAATATCATAATAAATAAATGAATAATAAATGTATACAATGAATCACATTGTGTTAATATTTAGCATTACTTTCTGTACAATGCGAGAATTTAACGTTGCTATTTAAAAAATATTTTGATTTTAATATTGACTTAGTATACATGTACGATATTATCGTACACTAAGTAAAATGTCGTTTTTTCTACCGAGAAGTACAATTCAACTCAGTTCAGGGCTGGGAATCAAAACTGCGTCGTATCCTACAAAATGTAAACAAACGCCGCCATCTTGGAACGAAAAACGTATGTTTTTGCTTATAACTCTTTTTGTTGGAAATGACTGAAAACAAGATATATGTATTAACACGCTACACTATTTTCCGCTTCGTTCGGTATATGTTGCTTGCACAACTATTTTGTAAAATAAAAGTTATAGCGAACTTGCAACTCGAAGCGAGGCAGAATTTTTTTGAAAATGTGTGGATACGACGCAGTTCATATTGCTTTATCTATCGTTTTTCCTTCAAATCAATTATATATTTCTTCACCATAAACTTCGAAATATAATTTTGCATCATTTACTAAAATTCTAGAAAAAAGAGATGTTTATTTTCTAAGAAAATAATGATTTTTACGAAATGATACGACGCAGTTGAAAATAAAATATGATACGACGCAGTTGTATTTTTGGCAGTCTTTTCAACAGGGATAATTTTGGCAATATATTTCTATTTTATGGAATAATCACTTGCGCTAGATAAAAACCCAGATCATTTGCGGTGTAAAGCAATATACTGTTGATTATTTAGAATACAATGTGTCATGTCCAATATAACATTTGAAAGTTTACATTGCGGAAGTTTACATTGCGGAAGCTACTTTTCTGTTAAACATGAACATGTTACCTTATTGATCATAATATCTGAAATAATTTCTTATATTTTCCTTTATGTTCAATATTATCCCTATTTTTTTCGCAAAAAAAAAATGTAGAAATCTATTAACTTAAATTTATTTTGGCTAGCTACGCTCTATGTTAACTGTGGTTCTGCATGTTCTGGGTAATGACTGCTTTTTTGTGGTTACTTTTCAAACTTTCACTCTACACATTAGCTTTACTAGGGGCGAGGACCTCAGGTGCGCCTTTGTGCATTATTTCAGGCAAAATGTTGTACCTGCAGAGAACCGTCGACATTTTGAAACTTGCTTGATAGGTTTTCCACACAAAAGAATAAAAAAGTCCCTGGTGGTTTTCGAATTCATAGCAGTTCAGTTCAAGTGATTTGAATTCAGTAAACATAAACAGCTCGGCCTCGGTCGGACACACCTGTCTGATATGTTTTTTCAACAAAATTTGTTAACGTCAGCTGTACAAATAAGCAGCTTTTTTATTAACTTCTGACGTGAAGTTTTAAGATTATAAATATTTGAAATAATTATAAAGAGAATAAAATTTTAATTTCTTATTTCGGTATTAATAGCAGAGAAATTTTCAATGTAAACAGGGGGTTATCCTCTGTTAAGTCATTTTCTGAAAACTTTTGTTTAAGTTTTCAGGCAATTCATTATCAAATAAAAATCACACTTTAGTATGAAGGTATGTTAAGATGTCATGTCTCTAGTCTGTTGAAAATTCGATACGATAATCTGACATTTTCTGTTCAATATTGTGAAAGCTTAATAGTTCTTCAGTACTGTTGAAAGATCATGTCTGCCTATATTTGTATCAAATTTATCGGTGCATAGCGTAAAATACCTTTGCAAAACGGACACCTTTTTTACAAAATAATTTGTAGTTGTATCATATGTAACTCGATTTTGAAAAGTTTTTTGATGGAGAAGAATGATACTTACTTAACCCATTACCCCATGAGCATTTTGTGAAAAATGGCTGTTTTCATTGAAAAGTCTCCAGTTACAAGTTCAAGTTGCTATAAAACTATAAAAACTGCTTCAATACTAATCAAACTTGGCACAAATGTTGACTGGACCATTGCCTTTGTAACAACATACTCAGTCTGAAATTTCCTGTTACCATGGCAACTAGGGGACATCTCAAAATTGCAAAAAATCACTATATTGCGTTGATTTTTTCCATCAAAATTTATTTCAAAGTGCTGCCACTTCTCAATGGATTGAGATAGAGTCAAAGGCTTTTCAGCATTGGTTACACGTTACCGTATGATCGACCTGGGGCCATTTTTAGCCTCCCACAAGTCCAAAATTTTCTTGGGGCACATCCCCCTTCTGGCAACCCCCTGATGTATCTTTTGAATGGGGGGCCGCGCCGAAAAAGTGGTCAATTTTTTAAACAATATTTCTCAAACAAAAACAAGTGTTTGGGGGCCTAAATAAGTCATTTTTTTCACCATTTGAGAAAGCAAAAAGGGGGGGGGGTGAAAAAGGCGTAGAAAGGCGTATATATCTGGTAATGGGTTAAGTGCAAATATAGAAATTACATTCCGTAGACATTTCCTCATCGGCGATAAAGAAACGCAGGGGTAAAGTTCCGCGGCGCTGAACATAAAATGACTAAACAGAACGCATGACCTACTTGCAAAAATATATTGTAGCTTAACCATTTATAATATTATTTTAAAAATTTAATGTTCAGTTTCAAATAATAAAGCTCATCTGTCCTCGTCGATTATTAAGAAAATGAATACAATAAAATTGGCACGTAAAAGACAAAAGTAATAACGGAATTGACGGAAATTATTGCTCATTACAAGTAACAACGGTAGGCATGCCATTTGCGCATTCCCGATAGCGAGAGACCTTTTCAAAATTTGTATTTTTTTCTCTTTTTTTTTAAGAAAAAAGTCATTCCTGATTAATACAGGGTCCAGTGGAGGTTACACTGGAATATTGAATTTTGTATCAAAAATAGTAATCACTCCCATTTCGAACTCACGTGAACAAGTTTATAAGCATGCTAAGGCAACAGTAGAACACGTTGTCATATGGGTGTGCGATCACGTGTTTCAATGTATATTGCATTTGATACAGCTTTTCGGAATTTGTAGATGCTTATGAATAGTACTAAAATGCGACCGAAAAATGCAGCCTTAATAGAATTGTATTACATTTCCATTTTTATGAAACCAATGAGTGACCTATGCTTTTGACTTAAGTTGTAAACAAGAAATGTTGTAGGATGTTATTGGCATACCTTATTAGCACATAATTTAAATAGTTTAACCAATATTCAGCCTGCAATGAAAATACAACTGCGTCGTATCATATTATATTTTCAACTGCGTCAACTGCGTCGTATCATTTCGTAAAAATCATTATTTTCTTGGAAAATAAACATCTTTTTTAAATGAAAGTTTAGTAAATGATGCAAAATTGTGTTTTGACGTTTATGGTGAACTCTGAAAACGAGTATATAATTGATTTGAAGGAAAAACGATAGATAAAGCAATATGAACTGCGACGTATCCACACATTTTCATAAAAATTCTGCCCCGCTTCGAGTTGGAAGTTCGCTATAACTTTTGTTTTACAAAATAGTTGTGCAAGCAACATATACCGAACGAAGCGGAAAATAGTGTAGCGTGTTAATACATATATCTTGTTTTCAGTCATTTTCAACAAAAAGAGTTATAAACAAAAACATACATTTTTCGCTCCAAGATGGCGGCGTTTGTTTACATTTTGTAGGATACGACGCAGTTTTGATCCCCAGTCCTGTCAGTTATCTTTTTTTAAATTTAAAGATCCTGTAACACATTTTTTTCATGGTTTTATTTCATAAATATGATGCTCAAATTAAGATTTGTTAATATTGTAAGTTCCAATAAGCATTATTTTAAGATATTACCGAATTTAACATTTCATGTAAATAAAGGGAGATAATTAGAAATTCATTTTCTATAAATTCTAAGTCAAATTTTCCAATAAGAAATGAATGCGTATAATTTATTGATTAAATATAATGTTCACAAATATTTGCAGTACACATTTAACATATTCTTTGATGTTTGAAAATTGTTTTATTTGCATATATTTTTTTGCAAGTGTGGTATACACACAGTAACAATACCAATTACAAAACATACAGGATCTTTAACACTTTTTGGGTAATTCTGGAATCTTAGACTATTTTTTATTATAGAGCACCAAATATTTGTTATTTCCTTTTCAGCCTACGGTAAATGTCCCTACTAAGTTTTATTTCTACTCAAGTTAATGATAGGACAAGGAAAAGGTGATGTTCCTACATACTAAGGCTGTGTATTGCCAGGCAAATTGCTGGACTATTTTTTATTTGCGAAACTGAAGAGCAATAGAGAAATCATCTGTTTTTTGAGTACAGTATGAACTATTGAAACAGAAATAAGAAGTCTTCAGTGTTGCTTTTTATTACAATGAAAGACATGATCACTATGCAGGATCTTTAACACCTTTTGGGTTATTCTGGAATCTTAGACTATTTTTATTTGTTTGGGTCGTCAGACCAAACAAATAATGGTAGCGAAATTTCAGAGTCTAATGCTGTTAATTGCAAATGCCGGAAGTAGTCCACTTTTTTGAAGCGGTTACTTCCCTTTATATGTACACTAACGCCGAAAAATTCAGAGGAGACCACTGCGTAAAGATGGTCAAAGACAGGCACATTAATTTTCAAGCAAAATAATTCCCGAATGGTCGAAGATTTCTAATATTGTTTTATTGTATTTTCTGATCGAAAATAAGTAAATACAAAGCGGACATTCAATCTCTGACACAGAAGTTAAGGACAAACCTAACAACAAGTAGTTCTCAAAACAGCTTAAAACTAGCGATTTAAAAGAAAGAAATATTTTTATTTTGTTACACTTATCCAACAAATTACAACGCATTCAAAGTTTAAAAATGGCTTATATAATTGTCAATAAATGCACAATCACAAGTCATTCTAAATATATGAAAGTTTTAATTTCGTGCGAAGATACACCCAAAATTGGTCGACAGTCTCTCAACAGCCGAAACAAGTACGATTCCTACAGAAGGTCACGCGATCGCATCCGAGCAACACACGATTCCTACCGAAGGTTACGCAATCGCATCCGATATACACACGGAGTCACCTCAAAGATCCTATTTTGTACAAAGTAGTTTACCGGCAGGACACGCGAAGGTCACAAGATAGGTACCCGACGTCGTATTTTGAGTACGATGCCTTCGTACGTGGTTACGAAGGCGTCAAGTGACCTTCACCTCCGGGTGGTATACAACCCAAGGCCAACCGCGGCAAATTTCAGTTGCAGATAGTATTGGGAGCTAATTAAACTACGTTTAAACTTTATTTTGGCTCTTCATTTTACTATCAAAAACAATTATATTCACACAAAAATCTGTGATAAAAGTGCCGACTTTGATTAGTAAACTATACACATTTAGATGGAGACGTACCGCATGCAACATCTGACGAGGTATATGTATCTCAGTAAATTAGATTCGCTAGAGCTTTTAGCAACGTGAAGGATTTTAAGAAGCTAAATAGTTTCTTTACTAGCAAGCTACTCAAACAGGGCTACCGCTATTATAAATAACGTAGATATTTTATAAAATTTAACAATCGTAACTTTGATTTAATCTCAAAATTCAGTAGTGATTCAAAAATTATTAGAGCTGTCATTGATTCAGTGCAAAGGATATCAACGATATATTGATATCAAGTGACTAAAATCAACGATACACCGATATATCGATAATATCCTGTACTTACTTGTCTGTCATTCACTTTCATACCTGTTTCAATGATTTCACTCAAAAACATGTTCTGTACAGTGTCTTGTCCACTGCATGATTTTTTCCAGACAATATTTTTTGTCACCATTGCTATGAAATAATTCCACTATATAACAAAAAGCATAACATTAGATATAAATAAACTGCTTCTGTATATATTTCGGGTGAATTTTTTATAATTTCTAGACATTTTGAATTTATAAGTCAAAAGTATCAATGTTTTTAAAAATGTGTATCGATTATTGATCAGCAAAAAAATATCAAACGATACATCGATATTGTCGATATCGATGACAGCTCTAAAAATTATTTTAACAGAAATGTTATTTACAAACTTCGCAAGATCTTTGATCATTGTTGCCTTTACAAAAATTATTAAACGTTTAACCCAAAAGAGGTTTTTGACTTCTACTTTTTAGATATACTGCATGCATAGTGTTCAACACTTTAACAGTTGGTCCTTTCCTCTTTTGATTACATCTGACGGACTAGGTGGGATAGTTCTTAATGCCCTTTGGGACTGAATTGCCTTGATGTTCGTCTTCTGCCTTGATTCGTCAGGCCCTTGTAGGTGATTTTTTTGTTACTCTGTCTCCCTTTAAATCATCGAGTACTTTTGTTATGGTCATATCGGTATTCCTTTATATGTATCTACATAATCATCTTGGTGTTTTACTTAAACCATAACAACTGTTATAAATTTACTTGGCGGGGATTCATTTTATTTACACCGTCTCGTTTATAGGAATATGGTGGGCTAAGAGTGATTTTTGGTGCACTATTAACCGGTTTAAACTCCCAAGCAGTACTTTTGCTGCTGACCGGTCCAAGGCGGCGCCCCTCTTTGTTCCTCAGATGCATGTCTTTGTTATTTCATATTGTTTTGGTGACACTTTTGTCGGCGTCCCTTGTTTTTTCTCGACTACGGTAAGTATTTTCCTTTTTGCCTCTAGTTTTATTTTATTTAATAAAATCAATCATTTATTTGTTTTCTTTGATTTCCTTGTCGGTTACCATTATTTCGTCTTATGTATCATTTAAGTGATAAGCCTATTCGTGCTATACCTTGCGCCCTGTCCGTTTTTTCTGGGGGTCCTTTTTGTGTTACTTGGTTCTTGTGTTGCTTGGTTGTGTGGGGCTTGCGTTCATTAAACGTTGCCTTTCCTTGTTGATCTTGTTTATCATATTTGATAAAAACTTTATCATACCACTCAAAGTGGGCCTGTGGGCTCATTATGTTTTCCAAGGTGTCTTAAAAGTAGCAATGCTGCTGCCTTCTTTTTCTCGGTTGACGCATCAAAGCATGTAATTCTGCAGGAAATAAACTGAAAATAATTGTAAATTAATTGCAAATAATTGAAGCTTTTGATGTCTCTGTAGAGATGTGCAAGAGTGACAGATGAGGAAGATGGTTTAGCCGTTTATGTGTCCACCATGATAAACATGCAACGCTTGAGCCACTAAAAATTGCTTTCTTCGGCCTCATCGTGGTCCCATCTCGATGGCATCGTACCAAAATACGATGGCGACACGACGGTATTGCGGGGGCTTAACGTAGTCGTGTTCCCCTTTTAAGACTATCGGGAATCTTCGTGTTTACTTCGTATTGTCTTCTTGAGGCTTAAAATGTCAGATTGCACCGATGATCACACGAAGAAAAGACGAAGACTACACGACTTGACAAGATGGCTTCACGACGGCCTTACGAAGGGTAAAATTGACATACGAATTCAACACGAAAATGAACCTTCGCAATGTCTTCGGGCAATTTTTTGGCATGCCAAAGATTTTGGAACCGCTCACGAAGTTGCTGCTGGAGCTTGATATATTCAGCCGGGGATCATACGATGGCAAAAGATGCCCTCACGAATGGCACGATGTTATTACGATCAGATCCGAATTTGAACATTTCCTTATTCGTGTTCATCTGATGCCAAATTCGGGACAGTGTGACGCCTGCATTAGTGAGTGAGAGGTCTGGAGTTCAAATCCCAGTCGAGGAAACTTTTTTTAAGTGTCTTTGTTAAGGAAGTAGCCATGATATGCAAGGATAAAGTGTAGCTGTCGTAAAAAATGAACATAAATGATATTTTGATGCAACTCTAGTTATGCAGAATTCCGTATGTATCAAACTCTGGTGCCTTGCAAAATGAATTATAATACATAAAAATAAACTTATACAGGAAAATACATACAGATATACAGTACGAATTAGATTGCAAAGATCAGAAAATACCACAGAACTTGCAGCCCTTTGATTCTTTATAATATACATGCTTATATTAAGCTCCAGGATTATTTACATCTGTGTTAAACAACAGTTAAAGTCGTTACAAGCCCTAATTTAGAATAATACGGTTTTCTTCAGGCCGTTCACATATAAATTCTCCGTGGCTGAAGGGTTTTCGCGCTCGCTTAGGAAGCGAGAGGTCTGGAGTTCAAATCCCAGTATAGGCAACTCATTTTTTTCAAATTGTTTAAGTCAAATAATAATTGGATTGAATATCAGTGTTGCAATTAGTCTTATAGCCAATTTACTACAATTAAAACGCTGGAAAGCATTGGTGGCACTATACATATAATCTCACAACCCGTACCTTTCTTACATTCTGAGACCCAAACAAATTCAGCGCCTTCTGCGCTTTGATTTATTATAGAGCACCAAATATTTGTTATTTCCTTTTCAGCCTACGGTAAATGTCCCTACTAAGGCTTATTTCTACTCAAGTTAATGATAGGACAAGGAAAAGGTGATGTTCCTACATACTAATGCTGTGTATTGCCAGGCAAATTGCTGGACTATTTTTTATTTGCGAAACTGAAGAGCAATAGAGAAATCATCTGTTTATTGAGTACAGTATGAACTATTGAAACAGAAATAAGAAGTCTTCAGTGTTATTTTTTATTAAAATGAAAGACATAATCACTATGCAGGCTTGTAGTCTATACGAACATAGAATTAAACATTACGACATTACTGTTGTTGTAGGTATTTTTGGGTATCTTCTATCTTATTTTTTCATCTGGGGGGTGGGGTGGATTCGGGTATTTCTACTTGAATACTGTATAATCAATCTTAGAATATGTTGCCTGCTTTTTAAATTTGTCTTTTAATGTCCTGTCTGTGATATGCAAGCTCAATAACCTCAGATCCCCTTTATAATTTCCATTTTATTTAGTTCCGCCCAATGTTTTCTCGTTAAGGGCACATGAAAATTTTTTAATTGGGCACCGTACGCCGCTACTCATTGAATAGCACTAAAGTGTCACATGGAAGGTTCCATGATTACCCCCGTGCATCCACCGTGCATATTCAGGAATGTACAATTATGGTAAAAGTAACGCCGAATCTGTGCAACGCTATTGCCAAAACGAATAACACAGTAAGAAAACGAAGTACAATATTTTATTCTGAATCAAATTTAAAGAAATGAATTAGCACATACGGCTGCTACGACATTATACTTTTACCATTTATTCCTTTTTTTCAGGAATTTGTTTACTTTCATAGATCATTCCTGAGAAGACAACCTGATTACCGTTTTGAATGTGCCTTTTGTGTTTCGTCAAATAAATATGCACATTTAACACAATTAAAACTTTTTTCCATATTCTGTATACTACAAATGTCGTATAACAATAGATGAAAGCTGGTTAAATAGGATTTAGCTACTTTTAATGAGATAACCGCCGTTGCTTCAGTGCTTTATTCACGAATTCGGCGTTACCTCGTCTCAATTACGTTTTAACTGCTAAAAATGACACGAGAAGATTGGGAAATGTCTCAGGTACACCGAATATAATAAATCATAGAGTAATTTGTACGTTATTGTATTCAAAGAAATCAACGAAACTAAAAATCGCCATCAATACGCTAGTCAGGTTGTCATTTTCACGAATAATATTGAAAATAAACATTATTATGAAAATATTTTGATGAGTTTGAAGTATAATGTCTCAGCAACCGTATGCGCTAACTGGTGTACAATAAAAAATATTGGTCCATTTACTTATCGCGGTGCTCGTTTTAACCACTAAATTGCACAATTCTGCGTTACTTTTGCACAATTCCTGCGTTATTTGCACATTCCTGCGTTACTGGATATATATTGTGACATTTGTGGATGTTTATAAATTCCAAATTTCATCATTACAGAGATTAAATGTTGAATTCTGCTTAAGCCGGTGCTAGGGGCGTGGACGGTAACTTGTACTTTTCAGTGCCGTTCATGAACTTGCTCAATCGAACAGTGCCTGCAATATTTTCAAATTTTAGGGATTCTGTTTTTCCATATTTAATTTCTAAATTAAAGTACATTCCTTATGTGTAGCTATCCATGTTTCAGATCTATGTATTAACGTACAGCACTTTGATGTAAAAATAAATGAGCCGCATCACGACAAAACCAACATAATGGGTTTGCGACCAGCATGGATCCAGACCAGCCTGCGCATCCGCGCAGTCTGATCAGGATCCATGCTGTTCGCTTACAGACGCTATAACAAGTAAAGCAGCTAATATCATTCTGCTGTGTTGTATCTCTACATTGATTTTCAAAACCTTAATAATTCATTGATATAACCAAATCTATAATAAAATCAATTCTGAAAATTCATAAGTCCTTTATCATTTTCATTATTCAAGCATTGTTAGATATAATCTACATAAACAACCCTACCAACAAATTTCAATTATATTGAACAGAAAATATTACCTCTAGAGAGTTTAAAAGGATTTTCCTTTATCGGGCTTTTTAACCCTCGACAAACCATACCAATCTAGAACTAGAAATTTACAAAACAACCATAGGATATTTTGATGTAAATGTAACCTCTAGTGTGTTAAGGAATTCTAATACATGGGATTTGTAGTTTTTGACCAAATATGATCCATATTTGAAATGGACAAGAAATCACCAAACCGACCTTTCTGACAAATTTCTAGGATACTTGGGCTGAAAATGTTACCTCAAGTGTGTTAACAATAGTTTTTCATATGTGGGCTATTTTTCCATCAAAGACGACCCATGAAAGTGTAACATCTTGGGCGTTAACAAGTTTTCTCCATATTTGGTCTATGTGACCTAGTTTTTGACCCAAGGTGACTCATACTCGAACTTGAGTGCTAGTAAACAACCTTTCTGACCAATGTCCAGAATATTTGGATTGAACAGTAGCCCCTAGAGTGTTAAAAAGATTTTGCTATTTTTGGCTTTGACCTAGATTTTCAACCAAAATTGTTTAAACTCGTAGGAGCAATTACAGGTACAGACATCATAGATCATTTTTCTCAGATTTCACTCATATATATTTTGTAAAGAATTTTGGTATTGTTCTGATCAGTGCATGACCTTATAGATACAGCGACATCCTTCCATATCTTTGATAATAATTGTTAATACAGATTGTAGGATAGGTATATTATGTTTTTGTTATTTTGCTAATTCTTGTTAATGTAGTTTAAGTAAAAATAATTCTACTGCTGTTATGATACTCCTATATTCTACATCTCATTTTAAATATTGCACACAATTCATCAAAAGTATACTAGTTTCCCTCTTGAATGAGAAGTTCTCCTTAAAACAAAACACCACCAGCACTACATCCGGATTGTTAGGTGGGATGGGGTGGGGTGGCCGAACACTGATACTACCACCTGTGTTTTCACCGAGTCGCATGCCATTTACGTTAATGATTTCTCTATGAAATTTTACAAAAAAAAAATCTGCTCGCGGTACAGAAGCCAGGCAGTGGCTAAAATGTTGGCTAATCTTGACATTGTAAAATCAGTTTATTTTAGTAACCGAACTCGGCCAATATTTCAAGATGTGATCAAATGTATCCTAATACTGATGTTTTCAAATAATTATTATTGGTTCGATCCAAAACCAATATAATAGTCAGGTATTTTCAGTAATTATTTGTAAAACATTTATTTTATGAATATTCAAATCACATTCCAACAGTACATTCCAGGGAACTTGATGAAAAAAGTCTTTGAGGTTTGGCTTTACGCTGCTGACGCTTCGAAGTATCTTAATGTCCAGTCCAATGCCTTAATAGTGTTCGTTAATATAAAATAGAAAAGTAGTTAAAACAAGTGTTACCTAACTATTGATGTGTACCAGTTATTAAAAAGTAAAAGTAACTAAAACTGACGTAAAATGCGATAAAAAACTCTGTATTTTTTTCAAATTTTTTTATTACATATCAACATTTAGTTATAGTTATAACATGCAGATATTGTCGATATTTCAACATGATTCAATCAGTGAAATATTTAAACATTCAAACTGAACATACATTTTAGGTAATTGAATTAAAATAACAGTTACCTTCTTTAAATTGATTTCTATAGTATTCAATATGTTTTTCTAGAATTTATCTGAGATGAAACATCTGACTTAAAAAGTATATGGGTCATTATATACTAATGAAGCATAACTTGAGAAGAGTTTTCTGATTTCTATAATTAAGAGACGGAAATGAATTTGAAAGTATCTTCTAAACGTTAATACTTGTTATATTCAATCATAGTGTACGTAGCAAAACACCAGAGAAGGAATTTGTATAACTATTGTATTCATAGATACGACCTGAAGAATAACTAGAGGTTGTCCATTGAACAGTGACTTGTTCATTCTTTTGAACAACAGCCAGTGCATGACTTGGAAAACAATCGTAGTAGCTTGCATCGTATCCATATTGGGCTGACACTGTTTTACTTCCAACTTTTATAACATAGTACGAATAAGTGCCCGGATGTAAACACATTTGAACATTGAATGAGTATGTACCACCAACAGGAGCAGTGAATATTCCAGTTGACGGATTATATCCATTCCCTGCATTTAACAAAACTGTTTTATATTTCATTATTTCACCAGGAGAAGGACCGGTGTCTGTCAAATGGGATACGCTGAATGCTACGTTTGGTGCTGAAAGATAACATTTCATATATATTTTATATTTTATATATATATATTAAAGCTACATGCTTCTAGATAAGTCAAAATATTTCAATAAAATCAAACTTGATAAAAATGTACTAAGATGTAAGGAAAAATAAAAAGTTTCAAGATTCCAGTAATATTTTACATATTATGTGCGTTTAATGACTGATTTTTTAGTATTTACAACTATATATTTCTACTGCGTTACTAACGCAGTAAAGGCAATATATGCATATTTTGACCTCGTTTTGGTAATTAACGTGGTTTGTAAGTGCTATTCATAATGTAACACCCACCGGAAAATCTTTGCACCACCGGGATAGTGGCAAACTTCACTACCATTTATACTTGCCCTAAACACTCAAAAATCATTTCATCCGATAGATTTAATGTTAATTATTAATAATTGACTTCATTTAAAGCTATTTTTTCATTTTTTTCTTATCAAAAATTGTATTTTAAAAAGAAATTCCGGGCGGAATTTCATGTATTCCGATCGGAATTATGCTGTCCGGGCGGAATTATTTAAATTCCAATTGGAATTTATTCCAACATTATTATTTATTCCAACGGGAATTTCAATTTTTATGAAATTTTCGAAATACATAAACACATGCTTAATATGTACTTGTATGCATTTTCTTGTTGAAATAACGTCTATTTAAGCATTTTTTCGGAAAATACGATCGGATTTTTTTCCATTAAATTTAACTGGAAAAAAATCCGATTGGAATAAAACCCAACTGGACATTATTCCAGTTGGAGTTTTTTCCAATACTTTTTATTGGAAATAAATCCTATTGGAATTAATTCCAATTTAAAAGGAACGGAAATTAATCTAATTGGAAGGTAATATATATTAATATTTAAGGTAGTTTTATGTACTTCCCGGACTAAATAAAGACAAAATATGGGCCGAAACGTGTTAGAGCCGATTTTTGCACGGGCCGATTTGATGTAATACTAAACTGCTGACGAATGATGATATATATGATAATTTATATAAGAAACTGCTAACTAGTTTAAATAAAGAAGCGTTATCGAAAACTGCTGACAAGTTAGATAAAGAAGGAAAAACATTGAAGATGTCAATTAGGTGTCAACTAGCTATTAGTGTTATTCTAGGCGACGTCGAGAGATGTTTGATAAGACGTATTTTCAAGATCACACTATTACAAATAATAAATATTGATATATAAATAATAATTGATATATTTCTCAATTTCTATTGTTAAATTATCTTATTTCAGTATATGTTAATGAAATGTCTTCTATGTGATATATATTGGATAAAATTTAGAAAATGTAGTCATAATATGGTGATCTTACATATAAAAGAATATCATATTCCGGAAAATATATGAAGTGAGTGAGTGAGTGAGTGAGTTGGTGAGTGAGTGAGTGAGTGAGTTGGTGAGTGAGTGAGTGCACACATTTTTTCATTCATTTTTTCATTCATTCATTTTTTCATTCATTCATTTTTTCATTCATTCATTCATTCACTCGCTCACTCATTGTTTCATTCATTCATACATTCATCTATTCATTCATTCATTCATTCATTCATTGGATGATTACTTTAAATTTCTTAGACAGTGCCATAATCATTTAGCTGTAAAATTGGGCGGGGTTTGGCTTATGCAGTTCTTATTTTCAATTACCAATGAATAAAGGAATTCTCATTCGGCTAATAAAATGATTGGAATAAAAAATGAATCAATAACATATATCTGATTGGCCCCAAATGTATGTTCACACCCCAAAATCTTGTGAAAACATTCCATCAATTAAGTTTTATTACCCTTTAATCAGATTGAGATCGAATTGCATGGTGTGAAAAACACAAATGACCATCTTTGGATATGTCACACAAAAAATAAATAAAATGTGGATCATTTAGCCGTAAATTTTACATACAGTTTATTAAGAATTAGCTCTAAAAAGATTGTTTCTTTGTTTAGTTCATTAATTAATTAATTTAACGCTCTTTACATTCAGGAAAACATATTTTATAAAATCATGCCGACCACATAAATTTGTGAAAAACTGCTGATCAGCTAGATATTAATTCAATTTTATTTAAGGCCGTAAAACTTCTTATTTTATATGTTCGGCAAGTTTAACGCTCTTTACATGCAAGCGAGATAGGCTGACTATTAAGATATATAGAGAAAAATGATATTTTGCCGTGAAATTATTATTCATTTTATGTTGTCTGCAAAGTTAATATATTGTATTTAGTCATGTCAACGACAAAAAAAAAAAATGCTGATCAATTTAATATTAATTCAAATTGATGAAAGCCGTAAAACTCTTCTTTTTCTAAATGATCAGCAAATTTAACCTTCATTCAGGCGAGCAAATGCTGACCACTTAAATCAAAAAAATATTTTACAAATAGAATCAGCAAAGAATAACTTTAATGAATAAACATATGAAAAATTATGGTTTTGATTGAATGATTACCTAAAATTTCTTTGACCGTAACATAATCATTAAGAACAGAACAGAATATTTTATTGGCATTAAATACAAACAATATTTATAGCCATACAAATATAAACATGTATAGTGGTGCATACAAACTTTACCAGAAGAACAAAAGTTTAACAATTTAGATTTAACAAACATTTTTAAGTCTAGTTTCTTAATGGTATCATTGTCTTTCTCTGAAAGCCAAATATAAAAATCGACCTAATTTGTAAATTGATCTTATAGAATCTGTTGACATTAAAGTAGTGAACTTTTGAATAGATGGCCATCTGCAAAAATACGGGGTGAAAGTTTTGATTCGTAACTGTTTGTATTTAGGACAAACAAGTAAAAAATGATAAGGATCTTCAATCATATTCATATTACATTGAGCACAGTATCGTTGTTGTCGGTCAGTATTGTTATATCGTCCAGTTTCAATGGCTAGATTATTTGTATATAATCTAAACTTTGTAATTGTAGTTTTATATTTAGTGTCCATGTTTAACTGCAGGTACTTCTCTGTTTCAAATTCGTGTTTGAATAAACAATAGTGCGATAACCTATTAGAATTGTTAATTGTAGTATACCACGATTGCTTAAAGATATCTAATATTCGCTGCTTAATAATAACATAACTGATATCATTGGAATTCTGAGAAAGCCACAAATTTCCTAATCCTATTTTTTCAAGCAAAATTTTAATATGATGTGCCCAATTAAGACCGTTGTATGAGTTACCATTGTTTGCGTCGTTTTTCAACATTTCGTATATATTTATAATTAATGGGTTGTTTGATTTCAAAACTTGTATCCAATATTTGATAATTATCAATTGCCGTGCTGTTTTCATGGGATATCGCCCAAGTTCACCATACAAACAAGCCGTATAGATTTGTCGATCGTTTTACACATAACAATTTTCGAAGGAATTTACAATGTATTTGTTCAATGTGGTTGCCATCATGATACCCCCAGACTGATGCATTATAATTTAATATAGAACCTACTAAACTGTCGAACAGACGAAATTTTTCTTTCAAAGGTAATTCAATTTGATTAAAAACTATAAATAGGTTATGGAGCGCAAATGATGAATGTTTTGATATTCTAATTTGTGTTCTATACCACGATCCATTTTTGAAGAGATGCGTTCCTAAATACTTAAATGATGGGACTACTTCTAGCTGTGTATTATTAAGAAATATATTACACTGAGTATGTCGACCACGCTCAAATACCATAACTTTGGTTTTGTTCGTATTGATTGTTAGTCCCCACGTACGACAGTACCGGTTAAGGTCATTTAGCATAGACTGCAGTGTTTCGGGTGAGTGCGCAAATAATGCCGCGTCATCAGCGAACATCAAGAGGAAAAACTTAAGTTCATTTATTGTAAATATTCCTTCTAAATTAGTATCAATATTTTGTAATATATCATAAACGAACAGTAGAAACATCGAGAAGTTACTTACTGGCGAAGTCATGTTTATCAGCTGTGTATTTGGTGTAAACAAATCTATTCCAAAGTTGAATACACGTTTATTGTCCAACTGTCCACCTGACGTGTTTACCTGTGCTTCACCTGACTGATTTAGACGCGGTACATTACACGTGTATTGAGTTTCTGTAGATAATGGAGATATAGCTTTTCTTTTCTTTTTCTTATTTTGTTCAAATTTTGGCCTGACATAAAATAAAAGGATACTACACTACCTCACTGTCCAATTTTTAAGTCCAAAAAATCGTTTAAAACATTCTAAATCCAGTTTATACTTCCCCATTTGAATTCATGTTGCACCACTATACCACGTGACCATATATCTAATATATATAAGCAATAAAATTGGGCTGAGTTTGGGTTATGCAGTACTTATTTTCAATTACCAATGAATAAAGGAATCACCATTCGGCTAATAAATTGATTGGATTGCAAAATGAATCAATGACATATCTGATTGGCCCCCCAAAACGTGTGAAAACATTGTTATCACATGACATAAATTACTTAACATATTACGTAACAGAAGTATAGATCGATCAATTTAAGTTTTATTACCCTTTAATCAGATTGAAATTCAATGCATGGTGTGAAAACACAAATGACCCTCTTTGGATATATCACACAAAAATAAATAAAATGTGGATCATTTGGCCGTAAATTTTACATACAGTTTATTAAGAATTAGCTCTAAAAAGATTGTTTCTTTGTTTAGTTCATTAATTAATTAATTTAACGCTCTTTACATTCAGGAAAAAA
>NW_026857561.1:0-33686 GCF_026571515.1 Ruditapes philippinarum | reverse complement strand
CAATGTGGGTAGGATTATATACTCGTTTACATCAGGCAATAAGAAGTGGTACCCAAGCACTGCTACCCTGTATACACTCAGCTTCTAAAATAAATGATTGTGTAAAGTTGTAATTGATTGATTTTCAAATTAGAATAAGTAACAGAGACAGAATTTATACAACTTTATGCAACCTATTTAAAGTGTTACAGGTTCGGCAGAGTAGCAGACACTCATATTTACAATACCTTCTGTGAAAAAGGAGTAGGAAAATCTGAACAAAACCAAAGTAATAATATGTCCATATGAACATACAATTGATAAATTATTTAAGAATATGTAAATGAACATTTAACAACTTTAAAGGCAATACAATGTGTGGTATACTAAAATAAAGATATTTATATTTTTCAACTTTTGGACAAAAAACTTAAATGTATGTTTTATAATGTATAATAATGTCACACAAACTAGCTTGGCTGTATTCCTAATATATACATGCATGTCATTGTTGGAAGATTGTATATGGACATTGATTAGCACCCGAAAATATAATATTACCTTTTTTAAGGCAATTAGAAATGCACAAGTATCTGGAGGAGATCAGGCAGATCTAGGGATCTGAAAGAGGATTTCCCCTTCATGTATGTCTTTCGTGGCCATCATACCATACTGTGCACATGAACCTTCTCTCTTCACACAAACCTAGACAAAAATTATACAATTTGTTTTGCAATGATCATGTTTGTACATACCTGGGATAATGATATTCTGAATGAGTAGTATACCTGAGACATTTGCCAAACTACTTGTGTCATATAATTATGAAATTAAACCACTTTTTATGTAATGCAGTTTAAAGTGAATGAGAATGCACAAATTTAGCACTTGAAACTTTATTTATAAACAGTAACTGAATTACATTTTGGCAAATGTCTCAGGCTTACTGAAATCTATTAAGAACAAAGAAGTTTTATATATAATGATGAAGCACAAAAAAATGCCAGGTTGTCATTCTCTCAAATGACTTCGAAAAGTAAATACTCTTCTGGAAATGTTTGTAATGCAGGCTATGTGCTAATTCATTTAATTCAATTTGATTTATTGTAAACTATATTGGTCCATTTACACAATGATGCTCTTAAAGGCCATATATTGCACAGATTCAGCTTCACTGCTGCATGATGCTTGTGTAATTTTTAAATTCCTACATTATGGTTGTACTGTCATAAAAAATATTGCATGTGTACTTTAAAGTAAAGATGCCAACAGTTAACTGTTCACTTATTAGGTAAGGAAATGTTCAAACAGCAGGAAAGCTCAATAAGTAGAGCCTCACTCAGAACAGAATTCCAAGGATCTAGTCATAATATAATGACATGCCAAAGCCGGATTCTGAGACATTTATGTTCTCTGTCAGAATCTCGATTTTAGAGGCGAGATATTGCCCAGACACGAAAATAGCACAAAATCTTGCTGCGCAGTACAATTAGTTAGACAAACCTAGGATCCTGGTCTGGCTGCATAGCTTTCTTACCCTGCACAGTAACATCCAATTTAATTTTTAAATGTTGTCAGGCTATACGATATTCAAGTTCAATGCAAAGAGGGAGTAATGTTCATTATTATAGAACTGTTTACTAATCAGAGGAGAAAATGTGTAAGCAGCCCAAAGATAGCTATATTTAATATAGTCCAACTAACCAGACTTGTTAATGAAACATCAAGATAATTTTGAGTGGGTTATGTCTTTCTCGATTTGACAGAACTTCAGAAAAATCAGTCTGTTAAATGGGTCAAACTTGACTTTTTCGGCTTTGAGAGCTATAGAACAGAGTATGCCAAACTGAGTGTTTGTTTTTCTAATCCCACAATTTGAAAGAATTATGTAGCCTGCATGTATGGACATGGATAATCCTAGATTAGACCGAGGGTCTAAACCAGGAGTATTTATAGTAGGCTCATTCCATATTTATAGTAGCTACATATATATTACTATATAAAAATATGGGCTGTGAATGTGATTATATAACATTGGGGTTTTGAAATAATAAACAAGGTCCCTGCCCTCAACGGTTTTAAATTACTATGATCCATACAAGCAACTTGTCCTTGAAACAGACGCTTGCTTGGCCGAAGAAATCAAAACAGTTTCCAGGAGATTGCCGAATACATACCTTGTCATTCATTTGGAAGTTATTTTTAGATGACCAAGTTACAAAGGCGTCACATTTAGAATCACTGTCAAGAGTTGTTGATCTTTTTTCATCATTTTTGTCATCATCTTGTTGGAGACGCTTCATCGTTTTGCCTTTATATAGGTCTTCAATGCAAGCAATTATACACAGTATACAGTAGTATTTGCACAGGATTTCAAATCTGGAATAAACTGACAAATTTCACATGGGTAACTTTTATCTGTTTATCACTCAGTTTATCCTATATGTAATAACTTCAGAAAAATATAGTAATTCCTATGAATATTTGTCAAGTTTTAGATATTGCTGTGTTAAATTGTAAACCATTCAGATAAATTTGGTTTTGGGTACGTAAAAACTGCTGTAAACAGATAGAGTCCGTCCAGAGAAGGGCTGCTAGGTGGGTCAAACATGACTTTGGCTGTATGTCGAGTGTCACTGACATGTTGACTTCCCTTCAATGGAGGCGCCTTGACCTTCGGCGTATTGACCAACGCCTGGTCATGTTTCACAACAAACTGCATGACCAGGTGGCTATCCCTTTCCCAAAATATATCGTCCCTCTTACAAGATCATCAAGAAGTTGAAGAACATCCCATCCCCATGCATTCCAACAAGTCCAAACTAAAACTGATTACTATAAATATTCATTTTTCCCAAGAACAATAGTCAACTGGAATGCTTTACCACCTGATATCATGAACTTGTCTGGCCCCGAGTTCAGTCTGGCTGTAAGCCGGATTGAACATACGTCTCCCTAAAATGCCTTCTCTATTTTTAACCTGTTTTTAACAATAATATACTCATTTCCATTACTTTTATATTCTTTTATTTCAGTTCTTTTACTAACATTCTTGTCAGTTGACGCGCGTCAAGTCTAGGTCCCCAGCAGGGGTTTGACTATATGGAAGATAGATAGATAGATAGTAAACATGCACCCAAATAGGATTTGTAATGTCGCGTAAACTGGTGATAATTACAATTAAAATTGCCAAATGTAAAAACAGCCATTAGTCTACATAATCAACAAGATGATGATCAATATTGAATCAACAAATAATTTCAAATATGTGTAATATACAGGTATTCTTACTATTTTCAGTCAAGCGATGCTTGGCTAAGTGGTAACAACCTACTATAGATTTTCATTTAAGAATCATTTAGTGGTGTTTGGCACAACCTACTTTCGGATGCATTCTAATTTTAACTGTCTAACCAAAACAAAACACATTTTGTTTGGAAAATATTCAGGTAAAAACATGGAATCTATAGAATAAATGTTATTTGTCATCATGTATATTTAAGAATACATAATGTAATATGTGTAAGGAACAAAATTT
This sequence comes from Ruditapes philippinarum, assembly GCF_026571515.1. NCBI lineage: Eukaryota > Metazoa > Mollusca > Bivalvia > Venerida > Veneridae > Ruditapes > Ruditapes philippinarum. The sequence goes on along the minus strand of NW_026857561.1, from coordinate 30,169 downwards.
GATCTCACCCAAGGTCCTTACATCCTGCAATGTGCTTGAAATTATGCAAAAAAAAAAAAAGCCATCAAAAAAATTTCTGTAAAAATCCTGCAAAACTCAACTTCTCAAATCACAGTCATAGTCAATCATATTAGAAGTCATATCCTAACTGACCTTCCACTACTTTTGCTAGTAAAGTAACATAGCCTAGAGCTGACCAGGTCCACCTTAAGGGGACACCCAAAACCCTCCAAAAAAGATCTAAACAGTCTTTAAAAACTGGGAATCTGATTGGTCCATGGAATTTCTTTTCTTCTTCGTTCCCCAATACCTGTTACATAACCCACTCTGGGGCATTGACGTGCAGGGTGTATTACAATGTGTTGTGCGGCGAAAAGTGCAGATTTAAAAGAAGAACATTGTTAAAATAAAATCAACTCCGGCATATTAGGGCCCCATGACTAGTCCTCCCTTGAAGGCCTCAAGATTGACTGCTGTGGCTAGGTGCTCTGGAAGCTGGTTTCCACAGGCGGATGGCCGAAGGTACAAAGGAGAATTCATGGTGTCTATTCTGCAGAAGGGGGACATGGAATCTGTGTCCGGTAGCCATAGACACCAAGTGTCAGGAGGTGGGAAGTACTGTGCAGCTGGGGATGGCTATGAGGTTTGTGCGTGATCCTGTAGACCATCACAAGCTTGGCATCCTGCAGCGGCGATGCTGTAGAGGTTGGGCCAGCCTAGGTCTGTTTCATCATTGCAGTGGTGTTGCTGGTAGTTTTGTAGTCACCTTTTACAAAATCGGGCAGCTCGCCTTTGGACAGCTTTCCAGCTGGTTGATGTTGGTGGCGTGTGTGAACCGGTCCCAGACTGTGGCCTGCATACTCCAGGATTGGTCTAAAAAGGGTCTTGTAGGCCTGGGCCTTGTAGTCTTGTGGGCAGCTTGTGATGTTCTTCTAAGGAATGATAGAGAGTTGTTGGCCTTCTTGATAGTAGATTCTGTGTGTATGTTCCATGAAAGATTTATTTGGATGTTTGACACCAAGGTACTTTCCACTTTTGACAGATTTGAAGAGTGATTGTTGGACCTTGTAGACATAAATGATAGGGCTTCTTTCTTCTTGGTGATGTGTATTACTTCGCATTTGCTGGATTGAAAGACATCATCCACTTGCGTTCCAATTCCTGGAGTCTATCTAGGTCTTCTTGGAGGGCTAATGCATCAGCTTCTGATTTGATTTTACTGTTAGATCAGGCTGTCGTCAGCAAATAGGCGGCTGATGGAAGTCACGCACCTTGGTAGGTCGTTGATGTAAAGGGAACAGTAAAGGACCTAGTACTGTACCCTGGGTACCCCGGATGTAACTGGGGAGGATGCAGATGAATGGCCTTCAACGACAACTTATTGTCTGTGGCCAGACAGGAAGCTCTCAGTCCAGCTTCTGACTGTCCCTGTGATGCCGTAGTGATCCACCTTGGAAAGGAGTCGTTGGTGAGGCACGACGTGGAACACCTTATTGAAGTCAAGTAGTATGGCGTCTACTTGTTCCCCTTGATCCAAGGCTGATGACAGGTCTTGAAGAGTGAGAAGAAGCTGACTTTCAGTTGAGCGTTGTTTTCTAAATCCATGTTGTTGATCTGAAAGGATGTTGTGATGGTCAAGGCGTTTCATAATTTGGCTATGTAGGATGTGTTCTAAGAGTTTGCTGCATACTGATGTGAGAGAAATGGGTCTGTAGTTGGCGGGGTTGCTACGGCCACCTTTTTTGAAGATAGGTGATACATTTGCCTTCTTCCAGGCTGAAGGTACTGTTCCTTGTTGCAAAGAGGCGTTGAACAAGAGGGTGAGAGCCGAAGTAGTCGTAAACAATTTTAAAGCAGTTTGATGTAGATGTAGATGTTCTATTTTGTAAACCAGATATTTTTGCCAATGAACCCAAACCGTGGAACAGTATTCTAACTGGGGCATATTTAACCCAGATAAATGTGAAGTCCTTAGTATCAGCCGCAAGAAACATCCAGTAACATTCCCCTATAATTTACACGGTCAACAACTAAAATCCACTGAGGCTGCAAAATATTTAGGCGTAACAATAATAATAGTAAAGGTTTATCCTGACCAATCACATAAATAACATAACAGCAAAAGCAAATAATTCACTCAGATTTATAAAAAGAAATGTCAAAACTTCACATAAAAAGGTCGAAGAAACTGCCTACAAAACTTATGTAAAATATTTGCAGGAAATTGTTTTATTTGCATAATTATATACATATATAGATTTTTGCAAGTGTGGTATACACACAGGGGTCTCCGTGGCCGAGCGGTAAAGGTGTCCCTGACTTGAGATCACAGGTCCCTCACCGCTGTAAGTTGGATCCTCACTTGGGTCAAAATCTTATATGTGAGGAAGCCATCCAGCTGGCTTACGGAAGGTGGGTTGTTCTACCCAGGTGCCCGCTCGTGTCTGAAATAATGCCCAAAGGGGCACCTGGGGTCTTTCTCCACCAACAAAGCTGGAAAAATCAACGAAAAATCTTGGCACCACGCTCTAGGATGGCCGACTTGAGTGTACAGTCATCCATATGGGCTTTCTGGCGGCGACCTTAAATAAACGCATTAAAAAAAAAGAAAAAAAAAGTATACACGGTAACATCATCAATCACAAAACATACAGGATCTTTAAAAATGGCATTGAAGTTGTATAAATTATGTCTGTTTTAAGATTAAATGATTTACCAATTTCTTTGTTTGTCTGGTCATTGGTTGATATCTTTAGAGCCTTACTAACAGCAGCATTTGCCACTTGGCAAAAGTTTAGCAGCGTCTTCCCAGAAAGTCATTAATTTAGTCGAGGGACCTAAAGATGGCAGCAATGTCCAATGGGAATAGGCCTGCCTCATCAAAGATTTTTACAGCAACCTCTACTGTTGTACTTTTATCCTATGCTTGTGTGAAAAGACATCCAAAAGTTCTCTTTGTAGCAAATCGCCTATATGCTCACTCAGCTACCAGTCATGGACAGGTTACGGCCATTTAGGTTTCATTTAGGTCCAGGAGTTGCATGACATTCTTAGCTTGTTCCAAATGACAGTATATGTCTGTGCCATTTTCAGCATTGTCATGAGTTTTTGCTTTACAACTAACAAGAAAGGGTTTTTAACTGTTTTTATTGCTGGGAAAAAAAGGGCATTTTGCCATACCCAAAAATTTGCACCTTACCAAAAAATTAAGAAAAAAAGTTTAAAAGTTTGATAAAAATTTACGATTTAAATTAATTTTTGATATGATTATCTTACAGGGGGGATAAATCAAATTGGGGGTCTGTTTTGAAAAGGGAAAAATTTTGGAAATTTTTAGTGTTGAAGAAGGGGTGTAGGGCGGTTTTGGAGGTGGCTGTATAAATCAAGGGGCCACATAACCACTGATTTAAAAATGGAAAATCTTCAAATTTAAAATTTTTAAATCTCATTTTGGGGGGGGGAAGGGAAAATTTTAATGTTTTTGTGTGTTAGTAAGGTTATGTTTAGAGATTTTGGATTATATCACACTGAAAACAAGTACATGAATATATAAAATTATGATATGATATGAAGTAATAATGGTTTAAAATTTGTTAAATAGATTATGTAGCACAGTGTCAAAGGTTGCTGTCTTAGAATATATCGTTTGAATTTCTTCATAATAAAAATTATATACATTAAAAAAAAAATGTTTTTAGTGAAGATATTAAATAAGTTGCATATTTAGAACATAGTTATATGCCCATAAAAGTTTATTATTGTAGGATTTCAGGCTTATATTATATTAGGATTGTCTGAAAAAATGTAGTCAGTATAAGACATTATAGATTGTGACAGTATGACATATTAATAAATTAATAATAGTTTTTTAATATATATCGAAATCCTCTGAAGTGGAACTTAACTATTTAAGCAATTATTAATGTTTCACTTAAGGTTAAATATAATTTCACTCTAAATTAGAACCAAAAAATATGACTGTTGTTCTTAGAATTATAAAATGAATTATGCAGTTTTATGATAACTTTGTTTATATTTATTTCGTAAAGGCTCGCACAATGTTTGAAGGAGAGTATGCAAGTCTTGAGGCACTTGGAAAACCAAACATTGTCAGAGTACCAAAACCATATAAGGTAACATTCTTATCTTCAAACTGTAACTGCTAGATAATGAATTTTCACAAATGTTGTTTTTACCCAGAGATGATAAATCATCTAAGTTACCCATGATTTCATTTAGTTGAATTGAAGAAATGAAGCTTCTTTTTTAGCTCACCTGTCACAAAGTCTGTCCGTAAACTTTTACTTTAAATGACATCTCCTCATAAACCACTAAGCCAATTTCATCCAAACTTCACAGGAATGTTCCTTTGGTGGTCACTTTTAAAAATTGTTCTAAGAATTTAATTCCATGCAGAACTCTGGTTGCCATGGCAACCGAAAGAAAAAACTTTAAAAATCTAGAGCTAGAGCTTAGATATTTGGCATGAAACATCTTCTAGTGAGTGTCTACCAAGTTTGTTCAAATAAAAGCCCTGGGGTCAAAATTGGCCCCGCCCTAGGGGGTCAATGATTTTCCCAATATGCATAAAGTAAAAACTTAAAAATCTTCTTTTAAAGAACCCAAAGAGCTAGAGCTAAGATATTTAGCATGAAACATCTTCTAATGAGTGTCTTCAAAGTTTGTTCAAATAAAAGCCCTGGGGTCAAAATTGGCCCCGCCCCGGGGGTCATTGATTTTTCTTTTATGTGTAAAGCAAAAACTTAAAAAAATTGCTTTGAAAAAACCCAAATAGCTAGAGTTTAGATATTAAACATGAAACATCTTCTAGTGAGTGTCTACAAAGCTTGTTCAAATAAAAGCCCTGGGGTCAAAATTGGCCCCGCCTCGGGGGTCATTGATTTTCCTTATATGTGTATATAGCAAAAACTTAAAAATCTTCTTTGAAAAATCCCAAATAGTTAGATTATTTATTAAGTATGAAACTTCTTCCAATAAGTGTCTACAAAGTTGTTTAAATGAAAGCCCTGGGGTCAAAACTGGTCCCGCCCCAGGGGTGTCATTGTTTTGAACCATATGTGTATAGTAAAAACTTTTTAAAAAAACCCAATGAGCTTGAGCTTAGATGTTCAGCATGAAACATCTTCTTATGGGTGTCTACCAAGTTTGTTCAAATAAAAGCTCTTGGGTTAAAATTGGCCTTACCGTGGGGGGGGGGTGTTCATTATTGTTTTTCATTATATGTGTGTAGTAAAAACTTAACATCATGAAACATCTTCTAATGGGTGTCTTCCAAGTTTGTTCAAATAAAAGCCCTGGGGGTTTAAACTGGCCCCGCTCGGGGGGCCTATGTACAGGTGAGTGACCTCAGGGCCATCATGACCCTCTTGTTTTAATTTGCTCTTTGCATGTTCAGCAGTCAACATAATTTCAGAGAAATGTTTTTATATATAAATATATAAATAAAAACTATAAGTTATTATTTAACTGTTTGGTCTGAATGATAAGAATCATTTTTAGAATAATTATAAAAAAATAAAAAAATGTAATTGTCATTTCTACTGGTAAATGTTTTAAGTGTTTATAAGTTTTGATGATATTATATACATGTATGTATTATATGTAATACTAGCGAGAATATAGGCCAATGCATCAATACACTGATTTTATTTGTTATCTACATGTATTTTGATTTCACCTATTTCTATCTAATGATACAATTAACTGTTTACTATAATAAACATTATATGGTAAAATTTAATATACATGTACTGATACAGGCTGTTGTTAAGTTTACAGCATAATGATGTATAGTTAGTAAAAAACAACAGTTATTCTTAGTGAGTAAAGATTTGCATTGATTCTTAGGAAGTGAAAATTTATATTTGTTTTTAGTAATAATCCCTAAATGATTATTATTGAGTAAATAATAATAATAATAATAATAAACACTTTATTTCATGAAGGTAACATATTAAGAAATACAAATCTTATTTACAATATGGCCTTCAATTAAACAAGATAATGAAAGTCACAAATATGTACACACATATTAAAAACAACATAAACAACAACCATTCAAATTGACAGACACATGCATACATCAGATTCATTTAAATTGTATATCAATCAAATATTTTTTCATATTTCTTTTAAAAGCATATAGAGACGAAGACTCTTTAATATATAAAGGTAAATTATTCCATACTTGCATTGCATTATTTCTAAAAGTTCTTTTAACATATTTCGTATTAGATCTTACATGTATTATGTTTCTATTTGTAGTTGATCTAAGTGTATACGTTTGATTTTTCGAAAACACTATGATATCTGAAATGTAGGAAGGAGTCAATCCTTGTATAGATTTAAATACTAATAATGCTGTATGATACGTGCATCTATTTTCAAAAGTTAACCAGTTTAATTTAAGGAAAAGCTGTAAAGATGGCGTTTTAACTGGTTTACACAATATTATCTTTGCTGTGTGTTTCTGCAGTTTATTCACTTTTTTCAAATTCAGTTTTATTACAAGTACTCCATATAATACAACAATAATTTAAACAAGGTAAAATATAGGCATTATAACACATTTATTTCGTTTCAGTGGATAAAAAGTACGATAAACGCTTTATGAGAGCAATTTGTTTTTTGTAATTTATTACAGACGTGCTTTATTTGAACATTCCATTTTAAGTTTTCATCTAAGTAAATACCTAATAATTTCTGTGATTTCGTTTGACATAGACATGTACCTTCTATATTTATATCTAAAGAAGGTTTGGATTTTAATTTATTTTCTGACCCTATTATCATACAAGTGGTCTCTTTCGGATTTATTGCCATGTTGTTTAATTTACACCATATCAACATCACATTGCAGAGTTCTCTGAATCACTTCAATTTTTTTATTTGATGCATGCATAGTAGTATCGTCAGCATACATGTCTATGTTAGAGTGTGTTGTACTAAATGGCATATCATTAACGTAGAAAATGAAAAGTAAAGGGCCTAATATAGACCCTTGAGGGACCCCTGATTTCACTGTTCCACTATTTGAATGACTATTTCCATATTTGATAAACTGTGTTCTATTTTCAAGATATGATTTGAAGAGTTTAATTGAGGTGTTTGAAAATGTGTACAATTTTAACTTATGCAACAATATGTTGTGATCTACCAAATCAAATGCCTTCTTTAGGTCTAAAAATACTGTGCCTATCAAACAGCCCTCATCTAAATCGTTAAGGAAGGATTCTATGAGTCGTATTAGAGCTGTTTGACAAGAATGGTTTTTTCTGAAACCCGACTGACTTTCATGAATAATATTAGTTTCGTATATATAACTATGTAATTGTGATGCAATATGCTTTTCAAAAATTTTTGATATGGTTGGCAAAATTGAAATAGGTCTATAATTATTTGGATCTTCTTTTGGTCCATTTTTGTAAATTGGAAGTACATATGCTTCTTTCAGTTTATCAGGAAAAATGCCATTTCTAATGGAATTATTTATTATAGAAGCTATAGCTATGCTTAAATAGTCACCACAGGCTTTAAGAATACGCGGCCCAATTCCATCATTTCCTGTTGACTTGTTTACATTTAGTTTATCAATAAGTAGTTTCATTGACTCTTAGCAAGTTGTCCCCAGTGATTCTTAGTGAGCAATTTACCATCTTTACTATTACTTTATGGGGTAGGGACATTTGTTGTGCAAAAAAATTCCAATAATTGATTTAAAACATATCTTTTTATCTAAAAGTTGTAGGTCTCTTTATTTTTTTGTTGAAGATTGTAGGTCTGTTATTTCTTTGTTAAAGGTTGTAGATCAGCCAGGAGGTGGAGCAGCTTTAGTGATGGAATACATTCAGTTTGGTGGAGGCCTGTCAAAATATTCTGCTTTACTCGGCCAGCAGCTGGCAAAGTATGTTGAACTTTATTTCTATTCTTTATGATGTTACTCAGAATAAAATCTTTGGATGTCTGATGCAGGCAGCAATATCTCAATTCTGAAATTCTGAATCAGAACATCTTTCACTAAATACAATCATGCTATTTATTTCTCTGTTTCTACAAAATTTTATTAAGAGCATTTGTTACAGTGAAACCCGTCTTTTAAGGAAATTGGAAAAATATTTGGACAATAACTGTTCTCTTAATGTACTGTTATTGTCCAAAAATTCTCCACTTTCTTTAAAAGACTGATTAGATGGTAAGAAATATGAATATCTTTATGATGTGCTAATTATATTTGTATCAGTGTTTTCACTCTCAAGTTGTCATTGTTGTATAATACATTATTATACAACGTAGGTTACATTTACACAATGTGACACTGGAGAAGAAGGAAAAGAAATCTGAAGGTAGTGTACATAGAGACGAGTCAGCTGAAGAATATGTGAGCAAGTTTGGATTTCATGTAAACACATGTTGTGGGTACATAGCTATGGATAACACATGGAAGGATGATTGGCCAGTATGTATGTGTTAAATTTTCATCTAAACCATTAGCCAATTGGCAGCAGCATATTCTACCCAGTTTAACCAGTACATACCAGTATCAGTCAGCATAATGTCTGATCATGGTCTTTGTTATTCACAATTCAGTCAGTATGTACATGTATTTTGAAATTTGTCCCCAAAAAATGATGAATGGCTTTGTCCAGATTGAAGGATGGACAAACCCATTTTAGATTCTTTATTTCTGAATGAAACTTTTTTATTTCTCTCTAAAAGTGATCTAAGTGGGTTTTGTTGAAAGGCAAAGCAGTACAAGTAAAAAAACTTATATGATTTATTAGCTCACCTGTCACAAAGTGACAGGGTGAGCTTTTGTGATCGCTTTTCGTCCGGCGTCCGTCCGGCGTCCGTCCGTCGTCCGTAAACTTTTACTTTAAATGACATCTCCTCATAAACCACTAAGCCAATTTCATCCAAACTTCACAGGAATGTTACTTTGGTGGTCACCTTTGAAAATTGTTCAAAGAATTGAATTCCATGCAGAACTCTGGTTGTCATGGCAACCAAAATAAAAAACTTAAAATATCTTCTTCTAGAAAACCCAAAGAGCTAGAGCTTAGATTTTTGGCATGAAACATCTTCTGGTGAGTGTCTACCAAGTTTGTTCAAATAAAAGCCCTGGGGTCAAAATTGGCCCCGCCCCTGGGGGTCATTGATTTCCCTATATGCATATAGTAAAAACTTAAAAAATCTTCTTTTAAAGAACTCAAAGAGCTAGAGCTAAGATATTTAGCATGAAACATCTTCTAATGGGTGTCTACCAAGTTTGTTCAAATAAAAGCCCTGGGGTCAAAATTGGCCCCGCCCCAGGGGTCATTGATTTTCCCTATATGCAAATAGTAAAAACTTAAAAAATCTTCTTTTAAAGAACCAAAAGAGCTAGACCTTAGATATTTAGCATAAAACATCTTCTAATGGATGTCTACCAAGTTTCTTCAAATAAAAGCCCTGGGGTCAAAATTGGCCCCACCCCAGGGGGTCATTGATTTTCTCTATATACATATAGTAAAAACTTAAAAAAAATCTTCTTTTAAAGAACCAAAAGAGCTAGAGCTAAGATATTTAGCATGAAACATCTTCTAATGGATGTCTACCAAGTTTTTTCAAATAAAAGCCCTGGGGTCAAAGTTGGCCCCACCCCAGGAGGTCATTGATTTTCCATATATACATATAGTAAAAACTTAAAAAATCTTCTTTTAAAGAACCCAAAGAGCAAGAGCTAAGATATTTAGCATGACACATCTTCTAATGGGTGTCTACCAAGTTTGTTCAAATAAAAGCCCTGGGGTCAAAATTGGCCCCGCCCCAGGGCGTCATTGATTTTCCTGATATGCATATAGTAAAAACTTAAAAATCTTCTTATAAAGAACCAAAAGAGCTAGAGCTAAGATATTTAGCATGAAACATCTTCTAATGGATGTCTACCAAGTTTGTTCAAATAAGAGCCCTGGGGTCAAAATTGGCCCGGCCCTGGGGGTCATTGATTTTCCAAATTTCCTTATATGTGTATAGGAAAAACTTAAAAAATCTTATTTGGAAAAAACCAAATAGCTAGAGTTTAAATATTAAGCATGAAACATATTCTAGTGATTGTCTACAAAGTTTGTTCAAATAAAAGCCTGGGGTCAAAATTGGCCCCACCCGGAGGTCATTCATTTTCCCTATATGTGTAAAACTATAGCAAAAATTGAAAAATCTTCTTTGAAAAAACTCAAATAGCTAGAGTTTAGATATTAAGCACGAAGCATCTTCTAGTGAGTGTCTTCAAAGTTTGTTCAAATAAAAGCCCTGGAGTCAAAATTGGCCCCGCCCCGGGGGACATTGATTTTCCTTATACGAGTATAGCAAAAACTTAAAAATCTTCTTTGAAAAAACCCAAATAGCTTGAGTTTAGATATTATGCATGAAACATTTTCTAGTAAGTGTCTCCAAAGATTGTTCAAATAAAAGCCCTGGGGTCAAAACTGGCCCTGCCCAGGTGTGTCATTGTTTTTAACTATATGTGTAAAGAAAAAACTTAAAAAAATCGTCTTTTAAAAATCCCAACGAGCTAGACCTTAGATGTTTAGCATGAAACATCTTCTAATGGTTGTCTACCAAGTTTGTTCAAATAAAAGCCCCGGGCTTCAAACTGGCCCCGCTCCGGGGGCCTATGTACAGGTGAGCGACTTCAGGGCCATCATGGCCCTCTTGTATGAAATTATGTCATTACTACTAAAATAATGTCCCAATAAATGGACTTACATTTGTAACTATTATTTACATAATTATGTATATTACATATATCAGTCATTACTGAATATAGTGTTTGTCATAGCCTATTTATAAAATACCCTTAAATTAGTGAAAAATTTAGCAATAATTGTACATGTATTTCTATTGATAAAATACTACTTTGGTAAAAGATCATCTTTGATTTAAAGACCACATATGAAAATTAAAGTTCTTACAGTTACTAGAGGTTATATTGATTTAAGTAAAGAACTTGAAGTATGTGCAAGTTAATTGAAATTTTTAGCTCACCTGTCACAAAGTGACAGGGTGAGCTTTTGTGATCGCTTTTCGTCCGGCGTCCGTCCGTCCGTCCGTCCGTCGTCCGTCCGTCGTCCGTCCGTTAATTTTTGCTTTAAATGACATCTCCTCATAAACCACTGAGCCAATTTCATCCAAACTTCACAGGAATGTTCCTTTGGTGGTCACCTTTAAAAATTGTTCAAAGAATTTAATTCCATGCAGAACTCTGGTTGCCATGGCAACCGAAAGAAAAATCTTTAAATATCTTCTTTTAAACAACCCTAAGAGCTAGAGCTTAGATATTTGGCATGAAACATCTTCTAATGAGTGTCTACCAAGTTTGTTCAAATAAAAGCCCTGGGGTCAAAATTGGCCCCGCCCCGGGGGGTCATTGATTTTCCCTATATGCATATAGTAAAAACTTAAAAAATCTTCTTTTAAAGAACTGTAAGAGCTAGAGCTAAGATATTTGGCATGGAACATCTTCTAGTGAGTGTCTACCAAGTTTGTTCAAATAAAAGCCCTGGGGTCAAAATTGGCCCCGCCCCGGGGGGTCATTGATTTTCCCTATATGCATATAGTAAAACACTTAAAAAATCTTCTTTTAAAGAACTGTAAGAGCTAGAGCTTAGATATTTGGCATGAAACATCTTCTAGTGAATGTCTACCAAGTTTGTTCAAATAAAAGCCCTGGGGTCAAAATTGGCCCCGCCCCAGGGGGTCATTGATTTTCCCTATATGCATAAAGTAAAAACTTAAAAAATCTTCTTTTAAAGAACCCAAAGAGCTAGAGCTTAGATATTTGGCATGAAACATCTTTTAGTGAATGTCTACCAAGTTTGTTCAAATAAAAGCCCTGGGGTCAAAATTGGCCCCGCCCTGGGGGGTAATTGATTTTCCCTGTATGCATATAGTAAAAACTTAAAAAATCTTCTTTTAAAGAACCGTAAGAGCTAGAGCTTAGATATTTGGCATAAAACATCTTCTAGTAAATGTCTACCAAGTTTGTTCAAATAAAAGCCCTGGGGTCAAAATTGGCCCGGCCCCAGGGGGTCATTGATTTTCCCTATATGCATATAGTAAAAACTTAAAAAATCTTCTTTTAAAGAACTGTAAGAGCTAGAACTTAGATATTTGGCATGAAACATCTTCTAGTGAATGTCTACCAAGTTTGTTCAAATAAAAGCCCTGGGGTCCAAATTGGCCCCGCCCCAGGGGGTCATTGATTTTCCTTATATGCATATAGTAAAAACTTATAAAATCTTCTTTTAAAGAACCCAAAGAGCTAGAGCTAAGATATTTAGCAAGAGACATGTTCTAATGGGTGTCTACCAAGTATGTTCAAATAAAAGCCCTGGGGTCAAAACTGGCCCTGCCCCGGGGGTCATTGATTTTCCTTATATACATAGCAAAAACTTAAAAATCTTCTTTGAAAAAACCCAAATAACTAGAGTTTAGATATTAAGCATGAAACATCTTTAAGTAAATATCTACAATGTTTGTTCAAATAAAAGCCCAGGGGTCAAAACTGGCCCTGCCCGAGGGGTGTCATTGTTTTTAACTATATGTGTATAGTAAAAACTTAAAAAATCTTCTTTTAAAAAAACCCAATGAGCTAGAACTTAGATGTTTTGCATGAAACATCTTCTTATGGGTGTCTACCAAGTCTGTTCAAATAAAAGCCCTTGGGTAAAAATTGGGCCGGGGGGGGGGGGGGGGGGGGGTCTATATACAGGTGAGCGTCCTCAGGGCCATCATGGCCCTCTTGTTTTTAATAGATTTCAATTTCTTACATTTTAGTCATTCTATGCTGCTAAAATAGAAAAACAGATATCAATGATTGAAACAAAGGTAAGTTGATAATTATTTTGTATTCTTTCTCCATTACCCCTAAGCCTGCTTGTGGAAACCAGCAATTTGCATGTACCCGTGCAAGCAGTGCAGACCAAGATCAGCCTGCACATTGTCAGCACTGTTTTCTATGATAGGCAGTACATGTATATATTTTGAAATTTATGGTTAAAAAACAACTTTTTGATTATTTTACCTTTATAGATCATACAGGTAAGACCATTCTGCTGCATGGATTTATTTGCTATTAAATTTTTTTTCAACTTTAACTTAACCATAACCTCATCTGTTGATCAATAATTGATGCGCATTTGGAAAAAATTAGGCTGTCATTACATAATGGACATATTTCATAATTATAGAAGTACAAGAAAAAATATTTAGAAAACAAATCATGCAAAGACACATAATGTATGAAAAGAATATGTGTTTTGTTGCAATCATTTAAACAGGTTTTATATTACTCATTCAATATTGAAATATTGTCGATATGCTTTGCACTCAGAATCAATGACAGCTGTAGCAATGGCGATACTGTAATGCAATCCCTAATGAGACATGTGTACTTGATTGTAATTTCAGGAAGGAGACAGAAAAGCTAGGGAATTATGGAACAAAATTCTTGTTAAATTTCCGAACTTTTTTGAAGGACTTGACATTAAACCAGCAATAGTACATGGTGATTTATGGGGAGGTAATGCCAGTGAAAATGATGAAGGCCCTGGTAAGTGGTACAGTACTGTTGTATTGTAAGTTACATTTTTCCATGAGCTGTAATGTGTTTGCATAGTTTGGTTTTAAGTCACTCTTCAAATCCTGTAGGGACATTGGATTCTTTCATGTGAGGAAGCTATCCAGCTAGCTTATGGAATGCCAGTGGTTCTACTCAGGTGTCCGTTTGTACTTGAAATAATGTTTAGAAGGAAACCCGAGGTCTTTCTCCTCCAGTAATACTGGAACGTCGCCATTGTAATTAACTATACTGTGTCGCTGTGTAGTAAAATTTAATCAAACAAACAAGCAAAAGTCACACAAACATTGTAAAATAATATCAAACTTAACTTTACAAGTACTTCTTTGTGCATTATTTCAGGTACATGTGGGTACTTGAATAAATTAAACATCCTTTCATAAGGTAGCTAGATAGTTTCCTTACATGAAAGGATTCAAAGTCCCTGGAGGGATTCGAACCATCAGCATTGAAGGACAAGTGATTTAAAGTTGGCTACTTGAACCAGTCAGCCTTGCAAGTCCAATTAACATCTGTAATAGCAATGTAATATTAAACAGTAAGAGCTTTTTATGCTCCCCGAAGGAAGAGCATATAGTCGGAGCATAAAGTCGCCACCTTGTCCGTCCATCTGTTGTCTTGTCCGGAGCATAACTTGAAAACCCTTGGAGATAATTTGTTTAAACTTCATACAGTGGTAGAGGGCATTGAGGGGGAGTGCAGTGTGAAAGAACCATAACTCTATTTTACCTGGTTTTTGAATTATCTCCCCTTTTAGAAAAATCTTGTGCGGGACATAACTCTTAAACTATAAGAGATATCAACATGAAACTTTGTAGGTAAATAGATCTCAATGGGTAGATGTGCAGTGAACAAGAACTATAACACTTTTTTGCCTTATTTAAGAGTTATTGCCCTTTGTTAATTTTAACACTTTGAACTTTGTCTGGAACATAACTTTAAAACTATTAGAGATATTAAGATGAAACATTGTAGGTAGATAGATCTGATTGAGTAGAAGTGCAGTGCAAAAGAACCATTATTTGTTTAACTCTGTTAAGCCTCATTTTTGAATTATCTCCCCTTTTAGAAAAATCTTGTCTGCATTGCCTTATTTTGGAGATATTGCCCTTTGTTTATTTTACCTTTTTGTACTTTGTCTGGGACATTACTCTAAAATTATAAAAGATATCAACATGAAACTTTGTTGGTAGATAGATCTCATTGAGTAAAAGTGCAGTACAAAAAAACCATAACTCTGTTTTTGCCCAATTTTTAAATTATCTCTCTTTTAAAAAAGTCTTGTCAGGGAAATAACTCTAAAACTACAAGAGAAATTATAACTTTGTAGGTAGATGGATTTCAATGGGTTGATGTGCAGTGCACAAGAACTTGAACCCCGCCTTGCCAAATTTTGTAGTTATTACCCTTTGTTCATTTTTACATTTTGAACTTTGTCCGGGACATAACTCGGAAACCATAAGAGGTATCAACAATAAACTTTGTAGGTTGATAGATCGCATTGATTAGAAGTGCAGTGCAAAGAACAGTAACTCTGCCTTGCCTTATTTTGGAATTATTGCACCTAGGGACATAACTATGAAACTACAAGAGGTGTACTTTACTGTGTCCAAAACCTATTCGGGGAGATCACCCGGCTCAAACCAGGCTCTTGTTTAACAAATTATACATACTAGTCTTATTTAAAATAATGTTACGAAATAAGCTGTATCAGTTTGCTTTCTTGACTAACCAGTGCTGGTGTCATGAGAAAATGTGATAGTGGACTCAGTAAGGCTCAAACCCATGACCCTTGGTATGAGTTAAAGTCATGTTAAGCATAGCACTAGCACCTCCATTATTATACTATAGGAATTACATTAATAGCTCAAGGTTCCAAAACTTCACAACAGATTTATATGCATGTGCTTTTAATGATAGCTTTTGAGTCAGTAAATAAACAGAAATATTATAGATTTGTCTTATTTAAGCAAATTACTTCAATCATGAGGGAAAAGAAACTTTTCTCAAAGTTTGCATAAATTGGTTGTGTGTGTTAGGCTGTCCTTTTAAAATTCAGAGACATATTTCTGTACCTGAGTGTAGCATTATAAACAATTTTTGTGTGTGCATTTTTCAGTAATATTTGACCCTGCAAGTTTCTATGGTCACTCTGAATATGACCTTGGTATCAGTTATTTGTTTGGAGGTTTCAACTCTAAATTTTATGGTGCATACCATGACGTTATACCAAAGGCACCAGGATTTCAGAAGAGAAAAGAACTTTACAAAGCTTTTCATTATTTAAATCATTGGTAAGCAAACATTTTATTAAGTTAGTTTGTCAGTGACCTTGATTTAATCTTGTTTCTGACATTTATATATCAAAATATAACACCACCAAATGCAATTAAATATAAGAATGTTTTCCTGTATGATAATACATTATACTGATGTGCCATAGAAGGGTCATTAACCCTTACACTGTACCATATGTTAAACTTAAATAGACTTCTTCATCTTTTATAAATCTGAACAAGGACATTTATCTTTTTCATGAAAATAACTAACAGTGCAAACCTTGATCAGATGCCATTGATGTGCCAGACAATCTTGATTTGTACTGGTTGCATGACTAGATTATGTAACTGCCAGCGTGCTTAAAATAACATTACACTTGCCTGTTAACTATGAACACTGCTGGCAAAAATAACTGGTCTTTACCATATGGATGGAACTAGGCTAGATTGCACATTTGTGCAGCTAATTTTCCATGTATAATTGTCAAGGTTAACCGCGACACTGGCATGTGAAAGAAATTTTAAAATTTAAAAACTTAGCATAGCATTTTCAATGGTGCCCTGTTAAAAATGATAAATGAATTAAATCTTAGTGACATTGTGCCCATCCAATGTTATATAGTGAGTGAACAGGTGAAAATTAAGTTACTATTTATACCAAAATTCCTTTCAATTTCATAATTTACTTTGTATGAGCGATAAATATTTCACATGGCCCAAGGAAATTTTTATATTTGCCTGTAAAAAAAAAGTGGGAAAGTCTTTTATATTTAAGGCAGATTTATATTTTATTCTTAAAAAATTTCCAATAGCAACTGTTGGTCAATCAACATTGTAACAGTCAATCTTTTGAAATATAAAGTCAATTCAGCTCAACTTGACAATCGCCCCATTAAAGCAAAAAGGTACCAAGCGACATTTTGGCCAAAAATGACTTTTTAACATTTTTCATTATTTTTTAATGTTATCTTTAATCTGTAGAAATATCTCTGTAGTATCATGTTTATTTACAGATATATAAGGTTATGTAAAAAGGTACAATGTCAATATTTTCCCATTTAGTAATGCAAAAAGGTACCATATGCATATCAGTTTGAGCAAAAAGGTACCAAGCGTCACATTAGTACCTTATTGCATTGTATGACTTTACAAGTTTTGAGCATTTATTTTAATGCAAAAAGGAACCATGTGTCACACGGTCCCTTTCTGCACACAAAGAATTTACGACCCTTAAGATTATTTTATATATCAAAATGTTTGCTTGGTACCTTTTAGCTTTTTAATGAATACACAATCTAGATATTGCTAAGGACATCAAATATAACAATAAATCCCAGAGTATTGTTTCTGTTTTAAATTGAGGAATGATAACAGTGTGAAGATAATGATAGTGTATAAATGACTTCTTCACAAAACTGTGGATATAAAAAGAAAAGTAACTCTTGCCAACAAGATACATGGGGTATAGGGAAGGAGAAGCATGACAGGGAAGCGTACATCTGCAAATAAACTAGATTATGATATAGTTAAATTGGTGAAACAGCATAAAGAGTAATTTCCTAAAATGAAATCTCATTATACAAGAAAAAACTGAAAGAAACAATACCTATCTCATGACTATGACTTAAACATTAACAAAATGTGGATACTGTAAACTATTGAAAGTGAAAAGAAGGAAATAAAACCTGTTAAGCAACATACATATAGGAAGGCAGTAGGCACACTAGATGGCACGATCAAGGAACAATATATTGAACATTAAAAACAGAAAGAAAATTCACAAGAAGAAAAGATTTAAAATAAAGTTGGAGCAAAAGGTGAACAAGCGTTTCTGTTGCATGTTTTGATCTCAAGGCCGTTGTAGCAACCCCTTGCTCATTAGCGAGTGAGCTTTACTATTTAAGAAAACTCTGTTGCTACACAACTTGACAGTATATTCCTTATGAGACAAAAATGTTGCATTCATGTATGGGATAAAACCAACTGCAAAGAGAGGTGAAATAGCTTCCTGTTTAATAAAAAACCCTTTTCTACTTGCCAAAGTGGTTATGTCAAATAAGTCATATATTTTTCAGATTCATACGGGGGACAAAACAGAAATTGATTCATAGCTGCGTCTCTTCTTTTATATTATTACAAGTTCCAAGTTTAAGATTGATCACAAATTTCTTGTATCGGGTCACTCACAGATGGAGTGACAACTTGACTCTTGAAGGGGCAAAGAAAAACATTCCTGTATAATTATGTATCATTCAATTGTGTTCTCTTATATCACTGGCCAGAAAATCACAGCCATACGTTGCTGTGTCAATGAAATATAACCATGTTTTTGATTCCAAATACTTCATTAAAAAACAGTGTCTGAGACTCAAAACATCCATTGACGGACAAAGAGTAAACTGGCTACAGGTGGAATGGATACAGATACCAAAGGAAAGCCCAAAGTCAGTATTTGTAAATTAGAGCTACAATGCTGAAGATTTTATGGAAATAGAAGTTTAGAATACAGAATCTAAAGTATTAGTGGACAAATGGTGAACAATATATGAAGTTATGATACCAAACATCCAGTTTCTATTCAAAAGAAAAATGACTTGGTTACTTTGTGTGCAAAGAAAATTATCCAAAAAGAGTTCCATAATTATAATGCCACTTAACCAACATAAAGGAAAGAAAAGGATTATGTCACAATGGAATCGGATGAGAATGATTCTGATTTTGACTAACAATGTAAGAGATTTTGACATAGGCATTGAGATTGATCACAGAGGAAGACTTTCAAAACATGCAGTGTGATAGTTGTATCAGATATTTACTGAAAACACAAGAATTTCATATTATTATTTGTATCATTGTAGAATAAAATTGTAACCAAATGATGCTTTTTAGCTCGACTATTCGATAAGAATAAGTAGAGCTATTGCAGTAACCCGAGCGTCGGCGTCGGCGTAACCACTTATGTTAAAGTTTTTGTAATAGTTCAAATATTTTCAAAGTCCATAGACATATGGCTTTGAAACTTTGCACACTTGTTCACCATCATGACCCCAACCTGTAGACAGGAGGAGGTAACTCTATCAAGCATTTTGACAGAATTATGCCCCTTTTTCGACTTAGAATTTACATTAAAGTTTTTGTAATAGTTCAAATATTTTCAAAGTCCATTGACATATGGCTTTGAAACTTTGCACACTTGTTCACCATCATGACCCCAACCTGTAGACAAGAGGAGGTAACTCTATCAAGCATTTTGACAGAATTATGCCCCCTTTTCGACTTAGAATTTACGTTAAAGTTTTTGTAATAGTTCAAATATTTTCAAAGTCCATTGACATATGGCTTTGAAACTTTGCACACTTGTTCAACATCATGACCCCAACCTGTAAACAGGAGGAGGTAACTCTATCAAGCATTTTGACAGAATTATGGCCCTTTTTCGACTTAGAATTTACGTTAAAGTTTTTGTAATAGTTCAAATATTTTCAAAGTCCATTGACATATGGCTTTGAAACTGTGCACACTTGTTCACCATCATGACCCCAACCAGTAAACAGGAGGAGGTGACTGTATCAAGCATTTTTTTTACTATCAAGCACTAAGAATAGTCGAGCGTTGCTGTCCTACCGACAGCTCTTGTTGTTAATATTGTTTGGACAAAAAGGTGCCAACTGCCATATGGTACCTTTTTTGATATATTCGACAGCAAATGTTAAAAATCATACAATGCAAAAAGGGGCCAAGCGATCATATGGTACCTTCTTGCTTTTGTCGGTCAAAATATTTATTAGTGCAAAAAGGAACCATTTCCTTTAATTGATTAATTATCACTAATTAGTAATATATAAGCTTTCCAACTTTTTGAGCATGTACATTCAAACATTATCTAAATATATGTGAAGTTTCTTTGCCATGTTGTAAAAACCTGATTTGATATGGAACTTCAAATCTTTAAACGCGATTTTCTCGAAAACATGAAAATGTCACTTGGTACCTTTTTGCTTTAATGGGGCGCAATGAGAAATGAGCAAAACATGATTACAACAATGATTTTTATTTCTAAGCCTTTGTCACCTTAAAATTGTTTGCCTATTCAATGTATGCATAAAATAAACTGAAAATGTTTGAGAAACATACTGCGAGAATTTTTTGATAATAAAACAAATTACACATGTACACTAGAAATTAAGTGTTCACATTGACACATAATTAACAAATTACAGGTGTTTTCTCTGTCATTTTTAAACCACTAGAGCTAATTACTGTTTCTTTTTGTATATTTCAGGAATCATTTTGGAGGCGGCTACAAGGGTTCATCAATATCAACTTTACAAGCTTGTGTTAATGCTGTTTACAATTGAAGATATATCAATATTTGTATTTGATATACATTTACATTTAGCTTTCAGAAATAAGCTAATTGATGTTAGTATTTAGCTTTGATGTCACCTGCCATAACCTTTAAGCTTCAAGCCAGGAGCAGCATAATCAATTGCCTGTATGTTTGCCCAGGTTATTTCACAGTCTATATATAGACAAATGATTTTTTTTCCAGAATTAACTGTAAAAATAACATACAGACAAGATAAGAAATGACAAGTGAGGAAAATCAGATTTTTCTGGCCCTGCATGCAAGGGTTTCTAGTCCATCTTAGTGCCATAGTGTTCATTTAATAAGATTCATTTAATTATTGTAGCCTGTAAGGCTGTTTATTACAGCAATATGTCACACAATTTTGGTGAATGTTTTTGCATCCAAAATAGTGCACATATTTTGTTTTCAATAAAATTTATTAATTATGATAAAAGATGTAAATTATGTCTTAACTAACACTTTTATTTGTTACTAACGTAACCAAATGAACAGAAAAGTTGTTTGTAAAGGTATAGAATCCATGAATGATATTATCTTAACCACCCAATTGTAGGAGATTGAAATACTGTCACAAGCAGAACACAAACAACTAATTTAATATTTTTAAGTATAAACTGTTTATTTTATAAAATCATGAGTGAATTTGTACCGGAATTGGACTGTTTACCTATTTATGATATACCCATGCTGCTTTTCACAATTACTTAGTATATGTTTGGGTTTATCCGTGTTGTTCTATAGAAATCAGAAACTTCTAAGGGATCGACGGCAGGGGAATGTTTCTAATTTCTTTATAACAGCTACAGATGAATACTAACATACTTAGTGTCAAGCTTTATTTGTCCTTTATTACCTCACAACTATTACAAACACAGTTCTATGAAGTATTATGAAAAATAGAAGGCGACTATGAACGGAATTTGATATAGTATCGAATTTTGTTCTTCTATGAAAATTAACACACATTATTTTTAAGAAATACAGAGTTTTTATAGGATGGCAAATAAAGCTGGATAGAAAATGCACCATAATTACATGGCCTTCAAGGTTGGCATGGTCATATTACCAGTTTTGCTGTTATTCTATGCTTACACCTTTTATCAGCAAAAACAAATTGATTATTATATCTCTCTGTATATTGTGTCTGTGATAAAGAAATTATTATTTGTGTTACTCAGTATTAGATTTTGTTTAAAAACTGAGAAACATGTATCGTTTGTTGTTCTTATTCAATACTTAATGTGCGTACTAGTATATTACATGTATTTAACTAGAGCTTTCTTGACAAAAATAAACATTATATATATAACATAAATCATACATGATACATGATGTACATATATAATTATATATCTCCTTTTTACTAAAAGAAATGTCCTAGTAATAATGACACTGATTTTCGCCTGTTTCAAAGATATTGTCTAGCTATTATGAAAGCTTAGTCTTCTATGTCATCATCCTGCATAAACATTTTTTAAAAGTTATCCACATAAATTGGAATATAATATTTGCTTACCATGACAAGGTGCAGTTGTTGGACAAGGGGCATATTTCTGAAAACTGTATTTTTTAGCTCACCTGTCACTTTGTGATCGCTTTTCGTCCGGCCGTCCGTAAACTTTTACTTTAAATGACATCTCCTCATAAACCACTAAGCCAATTTCATCCAAACTTCACAGGAATGTTCCTTTGGTGGTCACCTTTGAAAATTGTTTAAAGAATTTAATTCCATGCAGAACTCTGGTTGCTATGGCAACCAAAAGAAAAAACTTTAAATATCTTCTTCTAAAGAACCCAAAGAGCTAGAGCTAAGATATTTAGCATGAAACATCTTCTAATGAGTGTCTACCACGTTTGTTCAAATAAAAGCCCCGGTGTCAAAATTGGCCCCGCCCCAGGGGGTCATTGATTTTTCCTATATGCATATAGTAAAAACTTAAAAATCTTCTTTTAAAGAACCCAAAGAGCTAGAGCTAAGATATTTAGCATGAAACATGTTCTAATGGATGTCTACCAAGTTTGTTCAAATAAGAGCCCTGGGGTCAAAATTGGCCCCGCCCCAGGAGGTCATTGATTTTCCCTATATGAATATAGTAAAAACTTAAAAATTTTCTTTTAAAGAGCTAGAGCTAAGATATTTAGCATGAAACATGTTCTAATGGATGTCTACCAAGTTTGTCAAAAAAGAGCCCTGGGGTCAAAATTGGCCCCACTCCGGGGGACATTGATTTTCCTTATATGTGTATAGCAAAAACTTAAAAATCTTCTTCGAAAAAACCTGAATAGCTAGAGTTTAGATATTAAGCATGAAACATCTTCTGGTAAGTGTCTACAAAGATTGTTCAAATAAAAGCCCTGGGGTCAAAACTGGACCTGCCCCAGGGATGTCATTGTTTTTAAATATATGTGTAAAGAAAAATCTTAAAAAATCTTCTTTTAAAAAACCCAACGAGCTAGACCTTAGATGTTTAGCATGAAACATCTTCTAATGGGTGTCTACCAAGTTTGTTCAAATAAAAGCCCTGGGGTTTAAACTGGCCCTGCTCTGGGGGGCCTATATACAGGTGAGTGACTTCAGGGCCATCATGGCCCTCTTGTTTGGACTTATGCCCCTATTTTACTTAGAATATTTGTCAAAATTGATAGTCATTGCCCTTGAGAGATAAGCATTAACTACATATATGTATGTGGTGCTCTTGTTTGTTAATTTCTTACTGGTGTTGTAAATTATTAAAAAGAAAAAGTATTTATTGTACAGGGTGAACTTTCTCTTTAAAGAAAAAACTTTTATTTGAGGTTTATTGATGCCAGCACTATTAAGTGTTGAGAATTGAGTACCGCTTAAGCCGGTGCTGGGGGGGGGGGGGTGAGGGATGTTGCACGTATTCATTATCCCTCATGTACAGACTCAATAAAACTGTGTCTGCAATTCTCTTGTAATTTTGTTGTGATTAATGCTTCCGAGGGATCACTTTGTTTCCAGATTTTTATTTGAAAAATGAAGTTGTCACTTCAATAATGTATTTGCTTCTTGAGAAGTTAAAATGATCATGATTAAAAGAAATCGCTGTCTGAATACATTAAGTGGGTAATTGCTTATTTACAGACTACAGAATGCCATTTGTTATCTTATAACTATAAATATGTTTGTTGACTTATCTAGCACAAACATTGGGGAACTTATAACATTTCAGTCATGTTTTCCAAAGGTATTGCACAGTTACAACATAAGTTAATGCATTGTGTTATTGTTACATTAAAGAAATAAAACAAAAAAATAAAACCAGTTTCTGTTTTACTTGTACACCTTCAGACAACAGTGATATGATGCTAGTCTAAATGCTATTATAATCTCTTAATATTTGCTCTTTTGAAAAAACATCTGAGAAGAATAAATATATGTTTGTATCTTTGTAAAATGTTCAAAGGTATAATATACAGTTATCTTTGCATTTAGAGGAAGTCTTTTTTGGAAACAAAAATGTTACTGTAATTCAATCGCCTCACCATGCATTATTTGAAATAGAAAATTATGGTATTCATATTTCTGGGACTACTTATGTGGCAAGAATCGAGCTGAAATAGGACATAATTTTCATAGTATTAATTTAACAATAGCACATTTTTTTCTTGTAATCATAAAAAGTTTGACCATTTTTTTGTGTGAACAAGTCTGTCGGGATTTTTTTTATTTCTTTTACTCTTTCTTTTACAGCCAATGAAGCACATGTTTGCATTCAGTAATGTTCAAAGGGGTTGAACTGTATTGTGATAAAAAGTTAATTTATCATATATAAAATACTTGCCTGCTTAGCAGCTTAATTATCATTGTTTAACAGGGGAGTACTCTATAGAATTGGAAGTATAAATGTGTGTTAATTGGAACCAGGAAGTGAGATCACAGCCTCAAATAAATATACAAAGTACAGGGAACATCCATTACAAGGGTTATTATTTGAGCTACATAGTGACCACAATATCAGTGTGGGCAGTTTTTATGCAAGAATATCCATCGCAGACTACTTGGTAATCAAAACTTTTTTTGTGCCTGATCTTCTAATCAATGATAAAACTTGCCTGTTTTTCTTTCTATCCATTATCACTAATTTGTTTGAAACTTGCAAAGAATCTGAAATAATGAGAACAAACAAGTGTGTTTTAAGTTAATACCACTTTATTGTCATATTAAATTCAAACAGTATACATGAATGCACAATTTCTCTAACCCTTCCATGCAATATTTAGTTTGTCACACAAGCACACTTGATAACATATTGTACAACTAAAATAAACAAACATGAGAATTATGAAATTAAACAATGACACTTCAACAACATCAAATTCATATACTGTATTACCTCAAATAGCACTTCATTTTACTATGTATTCTATTTATAATTAATTTCAATTAATTTCTAACCAATGAGAGATGTTGAATATGCAAGATGTTTTTATTTTCTGACAACAAAAGTATGAAATTTGAATACCTCATTCCAAGATGGGACATAATATAAAACAAAACAAGCAACTACATACTAGACAGGCAGTCTTATGTTGGCGTCCCCTTGACACACAGTTGATTAAATCAATTGGTAAACGTAGTGTTTAAATTGTATTTATGTTGACATTACCAAAAATTATATTGATAAATATTCATAAAACCATGTAAAGATCATTGAAATACTGTGGGGCTGTTAAAAAATCTTACCCCAGCTTGCTTATATGATACATTCTGAATTTCTAATTTGCATGTTAATATACTTATTGTAAATTTCCAAGAAAAATTTGAAATACAAAAATATTTGGATAAAAATTATGATTATTTATGGATCATTAATTAAGGATCATTAATTTTGAGAACAAAGTCAAAGTTTGGATGACCTTTTTAAAGAAATTATCTGAAATTTGTTCATATAAAATCCTGATCCTACATCTTTTGCATGTATGAGGCTAAAGATATACTCCAAAACCATGACTAACCTGATGCAGAAAATATATAGCTTAATATATAGCCTGGTGAACATAATGTACAGAACACTTCAAATCATTTTATTTTCATATAAAAGCTATTCTAGTCCAACACTGTTTTTTTGCAACTTTATCATAGAAGCAAAAATATTTGAAGTTACATTACCTTGTTACAGAAATACATGTATATACATGTATTTTCTTTTTGACAAAACGTTGACAACAACAAAACTTATCAAAATAAAAAATAAACAAGCAAACACTCTTTTTTATATGCATAATGTATATGTGATTGATGAGAAAATTACATTATCAAAGGTATTTAAGTTTGGCTAGATGTTGTATAAAATCTTTGCTAATTTATTTAATTTTTATCTATGAAAAACTGTTGTAAAATTTGGGAGTAATTGAATTAACATAACTTTGTACTTTCAATAAAAGCTATTGGCAAAAAAAAATGAAGATTTTTCAAATCCAGGTTAAAAATGAAAGATGTTTCTTTGGCATTGCTTTACCCTATACAAAACAAGATTGCATTTGAGAAAAATGCTATGCCACCGCATTAATACAACACTAAATAGTAGTGTAGGAACAGATTTTTTTGTTTCTATACAATTTTGAAGATTGTCATAATGCATAGATCCCTGACCAATCTTATTCTTATTATGAGATTAGTGGTTAAATCTGTTGTTAACTCAAGAAAAGATCGGAGTAGGAATATATCAATGCACTCGAGTCTAGTGAATTTGGTGGTGAAGGTCATATTTCACACAGCCTAAATTTCATGACTACATCAAAGGACAACACAGTAAGACACTTTGTCAAAATCTAGGTCAGCTGAAATCAAAGTTCACTTTACATCTTAATGATTTAATCTGTGCACATGGTTCAAATTTCATAGCTGTACATCAAACGACAAGAAAGTAGGTCACATCATCAAAATCTAGGTCACCTGATATCAAAGTTCAATTTTACAACTAAAACTGTGCACATGGTCAAAATTTCATCGCTGTACATCAAAGGACAAGAAAGTAGGTCACTGTCCCATTGGGCAAGGCAAAATTTTGGACCCAAGGGTTTAATTCAAAACAATCTTGATACAGTCCACCAAACAACATTTCAAGTCAAATATCTAAGCTGTAGCTTATGTACATAATGAAAATCAATGACACCCGGGGCAAAACCAATTATGACCCCAGGGCTATAATATGAACAATCTGGGTAAAGGTTCACTTTGCAAAGTCTCATGCCATATATTTAACCTTTAGCCTTTGTCAATTCAGAGAAGAAGATTTTTCAATTCAGAGAAGAAGATTTTTTAAGTTATTACTTTATACATATAAGGAAAACTATCGCCTCTTGGGCAGGGCAATCTTAACACTAGGGGCATAATTAAAACAACTTTAGTACAGGACCCATAGATGATATTATATACCAATTATCAAAGCTCTAAGCCTTGTTCCTTCAGACAAGAAGATTTTTTTAATTTTTTAATATATGTACATAGTGAAAATCAATGACCCCTGGGGGGTGGGGCCAATTTTGACCCCAGGGCTATAATTTGTACAACCTTGCTAGAGGTTCACTACATAATGTTTCATGCAAAATATCTTAACTCTTGTCTTTGTAAATTTAGAGAAGAGGATTTTTTAAGTTTTTACTATATACATATAAGGAAAACCTATGGCCCCTTGGGCGGGGCAAATTTTGACACTAGAGGCAAAATTTGAACAACTTTGGTAGCGTACCTAAAGATGATATCATTTAACAAATATTAAAGCTCTAAGCCTTGTACCTTCAGACAATAAGATTTTTTTGATTTTTTTACTATATGTATATATTGAAAATCAATGACCCCTGGGGTGGGGCAATTTTTGACCCCAGGGCTCTAATTTGAACAATCTTGCTAGAAGTTTACTTCACAATGTTTCATGCAAAATATCTAACCTCTAGCATTTGTCAATTGCTAGAAGAAACTTTTTTACTATAAGTTTTTACTATAAGGAAAACCAATGACCCCCAGGGCGGGCCAATTTTGACCCCAGGGCTATATTTGAACAATCTGGGTAGAGGTCTACCAGACAATGCCTTATGCAAAATATCTAAGCTCTAGGCCTTTTGGGTCTTTACAAGAAGGTATTTTAAGTTTTTACTATATGTACATAAAGTGAAAATCAATGACCCCTGGGGCGGGGCCAATTTTTGACCCCAGGGGCTATAATTTGAACAATCTTGGTTAGGGTCTACCAGACAATGCCTTATGTAAAATATCTAAGCTCTAGGCCTTTTGGGTCTTTACAAGAAGGTATTTTAAGTTTTTATTATATCTACATATAGTGAAAATTAATGACCCCGGGGCGGCGCCGATTTTGACCCCAGGGCTATAATTTGAACAATCTTGGTAGAGGTCTACCAGACAATGCCTTATGCAAAATATCTAAGCTCTAGGCCTTTTGGGTATTTCCAAGAAGATTTTTTAAATTTAGTCTTATAATTCCTTTTGGTTGCCATGGCAACCAGATTTCTGCATGGAATGAAATTCTTTGAACAACTTTGGAAGCCCTTCACCCAAGGATCAATCCTGCCAAGTTTGGTTGAAATTGGACTAGTGGTTTTTCACAAGAAGATTTTTTAAGTTCACTATATAATCTATATAACACACACAAACAAACACACACACACACACACAGGTGAATCGCTATATGCCACCGCATCGCAGATGCTGCGGTGGCATAAAAATCAGAAGCAAAAAAATTACATAAGGAGTCTGTAATGCAAGCAAAAAGCCTAGCCCTTGAGTAAATGTCTTTACATAGCCACTAGTATATTAACTGAATTTCTAGAGTAAAACCCTAAATGAGTTTGTATGAAAGGCTAATATATTTACCATTTACAACCTTAATGAGATTGAACAATTTCTCCACATCTTTCTACTTCTCCATTTGAAATCTAATTAACAATTTACCATCTTTCATTTTTTTTTGCTCTATTCAAAATAATGATGAGCTCCCAACAGGCCAGAATGTGCTACTGAACTTAATGCTTAAGACATAGATAGACAGTCATGAGGAATAACATTTATAACAACATTTTGGACAAACACTCAACATTTATACCAATGCATACACAGAGATCTGTAGAGTTGCAATGTTTTATGTATAAAATAAATAAAATATAGCATCATTAATACAGACAGCACTTTTTATTGTAAACAAAATTGTAATTGGGATATACACAAAAACATGTGTAAGATGTAATATCTCTATAAATTATCAACCTATCCTTACAAGCGAGGCAAAATTTCTCCACGACAATTGATGTGAAGACATTGAGTCTAATGGCCAATTATTTCTCTCGGCTGATTCAGATATCAGGAAGTCAGTCATTTAGGGAGAAATTGGTTATTACTGGTAAGTTAACCTAAATAGCCAGTTAGGTTGATCAATTGTCGAGAAATGACAAAGAAATGTGTTAACTAGTGTAAAAACAGAAAAACAAACGTTAGTTTAAAGGCCCATTATTCCTCAGAAATGCTTTCTCAAAAGCATTTTTAACTACGACATACTTTTCTAGTATCAAAAAAGGTAATCATATTACTTTGTTTACATTTTGCTACTCTTATGACAAATTATTTCACAGTTATTGCTACTTTTGTCAGTTCACAAGCATGATGAATTAAGTAACATATTTGTTTCTGAAGCATAATGTGGCTAAATCACACCTATCAGCAAATTCTTATATAGACAAACATTTGCTCACAAAATATTCAAGTTAATGTTTTCCAACAACAGACTTTAAGACAGTCTTAACTGTACATAACATTTACACATGTAATATTATATGTAGTATGACCCTGCTTGAGAACAAAGCTGTTTGTTTTGAATATATATACATGAATAAACTTGATTGTTCATTTTATTGTTTTAAATGTTTTTTGTTATATATTTCAAACACTCATGCATGTAAAGCAATACCATTATCAAACTCATCTCATTACACCCCCCCCCCCCCAAAACCACCAAACATAAAAAACCAAACGTAAAGGAGCAAAATAACAGATAACAATTTTTAAAAGTTGGCAACAGGTGGATAGATCAAAGGTAATACGTTTCTAGTATAGCATCTTTTTTACACAGATAAATTTATTATTTCTCAGTTTTGTTTGTTCACTGTGGAGCAGAAATTATGTTCTACCCACCAGACCAAGCCAATGACACTTATTCTTTTAGAAAACACCACTCATGGCCTTTTAAACCTTATTGTTATTTGGAATCCTTATCTCCATTTTTTCACTGAACATGACATGTTGAAAATATTTTACTTTTAAGATGCAAAGAGCTCTCAAATACTTCCACAAAAATTCATGTATACACAAAAACAACATCCAGAAAAAGGCAAAACACGCAAATTATAACCAAAAATTACTGAAAATAAACAAACAACTACCTGTGTAATACACATCATTCATTCATATCATATCTAAACAATGTGCAAGTTCTGTGAATTCACAAACATGTTGAAAATATTGAAGCAAAATAATGTACAACAGTCAATATTTATAATAAAAACTGTATAAATTTTACTGTTAAATTTCTGCTTCAAAAGAATTTATAAAAGGTTTCTTATAGTTACAGTTGTATAAATGCAAAACTTTTGACCCTTAAGAAGTTCATGGAACTTATCAAACCTGCATTTTTTTTCTCAATTGAAACTGTATGTTACAAAGTTAGTTGAATACAAATAAGATTCAGTAAATGTGCTATTTCACTTCATTTAATGGACAATAAACTGTCTTGGAAACAATTTCATAATTTTCTTTGAACATGGGTAAAATTCATACTAATAAAGTAACTTAAGGGGGTTTGGTTTTTCTGATTCTCAAAATAAAGAAGCCCAATATAAATGCTTTAAAAA
>NW_026857560.1:0-5092 GCF_026571515.1 Ruditapes philippinarum | reverse complement strand
CATAACTTGTTTGTTTTATTTTTTCCTTTTAACTGATCATTATCGTATGGAATTTGTATGTATTGATGTAAATTTTTTTACTTATACTGTTTACGAATTACAATTTCTCTCTTTAGAAAAGGTACTGTTAATTTAGTATATAGTTGTCTTGCTGGTTAACATTTATCCTTTGCCCTTATCGTAAGGGAGTTTTACTTTCATTGGGATGTTAAGTCATTGGGTAAAATATGGTATACAGTTTCATGTGAGGTTACCAGTGGGATTTCTAGTACTGTTATGTTTGAGAAAATATTATCTAAAACATATCTTAACATTCTCTTTGTAAATAAATTTTCTATTAGCTGATGAAGTATTATATTGTATTTTGTTTAGTCATGACCATTTAACCTGATAATTGATTAGTTTATCTATCTGCATGGCGATGCTTTATGTGCAAGTGTAAAATAAAGTCTGATCTGTTCCTATAATCTTTACTCTATATGAGCCGCGTCATTACATACGCTTTTTCGATTTGTTATAGGGTTTGTAAGCGAACAGCATGGATCCAGATAAGACTGCGCAGATGCGCAGGCTGGTCTTGATCAATGCTGGTTGCAAACCCATTATGTTGGTTTTGTCATGACGCGGCTCATATATTAAAAGGCCATTAATGTATTCTTGTTGAAATGTCTGACGTTACAGTCGGTTTGTATATATTGAATATTATAAATTTTGCTATTCAAATAAACCTATGCTTTGTAATAAAAAGTTTTTAAAAAATTGTTCGGGCCACCATTATAAATGTAGGTTGGGAATATTTTGCGTCGATCCATATTAACACGTGCTTTCTGAATAAAGTGGCATTAAATACATTCGAGCCGGTTTAATTAAGCAGCAATAACTACGGTCCCCTATTGCACAAAAAAGTGTGCGAAAAAGTATTTTTGTCCTTCTTTAAGTTTATGAGCTAGTTTATCCATTTCGTTTTGACTGCTGATCCAGTATCCAAATAATTTATGGATATGATTGATGCAAACTATGACACACATTATGTGTTTAATGCACTGCTAAATCAAACGCAACAGCTAGCAGACTGTGAGCTTATCAACCATGCTTTATTTCTTTCATTGAATTTGCTTAACGACGTTATAAGATCTACATCTTTACAATTACAAATGAAAATTATCCCAATAAAATGCAAACGTGCAAACGCAGAATTCTGGAACGATATTGCACTTTCCATTGCCCTATCTAAAGAGAGGAGTTTGAATTAAAACCAAGTTCTATTTATTCAATATGCGTTCCGAATAGAGAGCATATATACTCTTTCCCTCGTCCGTAATGCCTTTGTCCGGGCCCAAATCAACGGTAAATGAGCTTCATTTCGTCTGTAATCTTAGTTAAAAAGAAAGAAAATCGCTAAAGTGATAATTTATATCTTGATACGCACGTGTGTGTGTGTTCGTGCGTCTGTGCATGCGTGCGTGCGTATGTGTGTGTGCGAAAAAATTGCCTAACAGGATCAAAATACAGTCATCCTTAAATATTAACATGTACATCCGTCCGTACACATGCCTAGATGATAACTTGAAAAGCAACGAAAGAATTTTTAAAAAACTCAGTGATATAACCCAATTAGTGTTAGTTCAGTGTCTAAGAGCCATGATTCTACCATGCTATTACTTTGTAATTGTATCCCTACAGTTAATGACGCTTATCCGAAATATAACATATTAACTGCCAATGATGCTTCAATCAAACTTAACTTATTTTAGGAGACTAGTTTTTAAAAATCTTTCTTCTAGATGAATGGAATATTTAACAATGCTTGCTTGGAGTTTATCAATTATATCCTGTGGCAATTTCCCACTTTTATAAGTTTAGTTAAATTAGGTGCAACAGTATACACATGTATAGAAATTATATCATAGTTTGGAGACCTTTGTGTTCTCAATGTATCACAATTAATTTGTATACTTATGAATGCAAAGTGTGTAAATTGGAGTGTATGTATAAGTTACCTGCACTCTAGTTACCGCACTGTCTGTCAGATATAAACATCGAGCATGCTAATTTATCGCACATTTTACTTGGGTTTACTTAAAAAGCCCCTCAAAACACCGAAATGAAAGTAAAAAGGTTTACATCGAGTTCACCCAAGGCAATGTTTCAACTTATTTTTCCACCCTAACTTAATTGATTTTTCAAAATAAGGATTTTGTGGAGAAATATGTCTGATTTTAGAGCAGTATTTGCTTTGTTTCCCTGCAAATTGAATACAGCTTTATATCCTTTAATTATGCATACATTGTGTCCGGACAGGTTCACAATAATACAAATTAGTTTTAGGATTTGTAGTAACCGTACACTTTGATCTTGTGTTTTTTAACAACCTCCTTTATGATAGCCTTAGAATCGCAGTATATTCAGCAAAGTTAAAAGGAAGACATAATTAGGAAGACATACGTATACTAAATATTATACAATTTAAAAGGAGAATATCAAATAAAAATGGATGTAAACACACCGTGGGTAAGCAATTTTGGTCACGTGACCCCAAAAGTCAACGTACACGGCCAAAATGAGCCAAAACAGCTCGGCTAAGGTAAGTTTTTTTGTAATTATTTTTCTATCGAGCCATTTTAAATAATGCTACATAGCCTACCGACCGCGGCATTTCCGATGCTTTCTAAATATGCATTTGGTGTCGTGTAACGTTTTGTATTTTCTGAGAACATTCAAACATTATTCACAAATTTGTCGATGACAACGTGCACACTTTTGTGTAAAAATGTTGATAATAACATCATAAACGATACGCATGTCAGTGCTAAGTAAAATTTCACTTTTTGAAATGTATAAGAGAATGTTTGAATGTAAAAAGAAGAGATTTCTTGCTGTCGTTTTTTCGTATTGATCTAAAAATGTTCAACTTACAGAAATGTCAACGTACACATTCAGTCAAGAAAAAATCAACGTACAAATCCAAGTCTACTCAAACAATTTAGTTAAAAAGGTCCATTCGCAAACAAACGGCATGGCTGTGTAAGGGAGCTTTTCCGACATTATTAAATGCGTTCTTAAAATAGCTGATTGGCGCATTTCCACTGCACCGATTCAGATGATTTTAAACACTTTCTAGAAAATTGTACAGTAAAAATCGTTTTATTGCAGTTTTCCCGAAATTGAAAGATCAATAGGATTGATCATTTCTGTCCAAAACTAAATTAATGGTCGTAAATTTATTTCATTTGTTTTATGGATACCATAGTAAACAAACAAAACGGATTTTCTGAGCAATACCATGTGATACGGCTTAGGAAAACTATGACATTGAACCTGCAAAGAAAGTACCTCTTTCAATATCTTGATTTTCAGTTCCGAACCACATGATAATGCACAGAAAACCAGTCAATATTCAAAACGGGATCTTATAATTTGAACAACGCCTAGCAGTGTCAAAACTTTGTTTCTGAAATACATGTACAAATCAAACTTTACTTTATTTTCTTGAAGTGGTAAGTTGCATTATATATGTTTGTCAATTTCAGGCTCAATTGCTTTGTGGAGTGTGCGGGAGGACGTTCTCGTGCAAAGCAAGTGTCCGCCAACATGAACGTTGGCACAATAAATCTGGTTCGGGTACTTCTTGCTGTGGCAAACTGTTCTTTAGCAAGGCAAATCTTACGCGCCACAGGTAAAAACTTTTTTTGATTTTATGGAGTCTTCGTCCAAATTAAACTGTTACACTGAACTGTTCTATTTCTTTTTATTACTTTGTATTATTATTAATTTCAAATTGAATGAATGACTTATCAGCATACGTAATTCACTTGCTGTTAGGTGATTGTTGACGGCAAATACCGTCTTAATGATTTATTTACTTTGTACAAATTCGATTACTGATATAACTAAAACGCAAACGTGCATCGACAACAATCTAGTTCAATTACGACACTTTTTATTTAGATGCAGCAAACACGGCGAGGAAAGGTTGCACTCCTGTCCCAATTGTGAGAAGAAGTTTGCCACAAACGCCGACCTGGCACGCCACTTGCGCACCGAGACAAAAGCTAAGCAGTTTGAATGCGACATATGTGGATTAAAGTTGTCTGAAAAATCAAACTTGCAAGAACATCTTCATTCGCATGAAGCCGTTGCAAACATCAGCTGCAAATATTGCAAAAGGGTGTATCGACATAGGTCTAGTTTATCTAAGCATCTTAAGAAAAAGCATGATGCTTCAGATTAAAGTATCTTCAAGGACGATTTTGAATGTGTTTAGCATACACTTTTAGACTAGCTGGCGATTAAAACTACGTATAGGCAATGTATTTGCTAATTTAGATGAGTTTAATATTCTTTTGTTTATTTTGTTAAGCGACTAATGAACGCTGATGAACGCTAATTGTTTTCATTGATTTTTATGCATCGTAATTAGTAAGGTAAATGAGGAGTTTATAATCAGTAATTGTTTAAATTGTTTAGTGACTACGGCATTGTTTTAGTTAGTGATTGATTTCAAGGAAGATACTAACTTTTCAAAGGAAGATTTTTTTTACATTTGATTATTGTTACATGTTCACATCGTTATTAATCATGCTAATTAGCATGCGTATCTCGAAATCCAGTATTATTTCACCGATCTGTTTTCTATTTCATTTTATTTACATTTTATGTTATTTTTACACCTTTATCAAATTGTCTGTGATTATGTATCAGCGTCTGCATTGAATATTTGAACTTCAAGCAAAATTATTTGTTATATATTATATTTAAAGTATAATTTTATATAACAAATAATTTTGCTTGAAGTTCAAATGTCCAAAGTCTATGTCAATGTATATATATATATAATATGTATGTATGCGTTCGTGCGTGCGTGCGTGCGTGAGTGTGTTTAAAAGTTTAAAATGTAAACGGCAGCGCTGATGGTTATGATGATAAAATGTATTTTATTTATATATCGTTATTTATGCAGTAAGAACTGGTTTCAATAAAGTGTTAAAAGAACAAGGATTTTATTTTCTTTACAATAATATATTACTTTAGACAAGACATATTTGTAGCTAAATAACCGCAGATAAATCCCAAAGAAATAACATAACATACA
>NW_026857559.1:0-22618 GCF_026571515.1 Ruditapes philippinarum | reverse complement strand
GGAAAACGAGACTCATTAGGTATTCTGGTGCAAGACCATTAGTAAACATTTTCAGCCTGTGAATTGTTCGTCGTGATTGAGAACCTGGTAGCACACCGCGTTCCCGTCTTTCGGAGAGATATTTTGAAAATCAGTCTCATAATTTACCCGAAATTTTCCATTTTGACCAACAGACCTTTGTACCACACCCTATTAAAGTCCATTTTTATGTTAATGAAGCCCGTCCTTACTTCAAATCATTATCGAGTGCTTTATAAAAGGTCTCGTAAAAAGTGTTATTTAATTAACTTTGGACTCACCTGGCCTGGAAATGGGACAACAAGCTGATGACGTTTATGTTATTGAAAATGTCTTTGAAGACAACTTTTTAAAACACATTTTCTATGCAGTTAGGTAATGCAAATGGTCAGTAGTTGACAGGATGGCAAATGTCACCCTTATTGTTAATGCCACAAGCTTTTGTCTCTTTCCAATTTTCAGGGACGTCAAATAAGCGAAGAGAGTGATTAAAGTTTGAACAGATAATTCAGCTGATGATTCTTTGGGTATACGGTTGTTTATTTCATTGAGCCTGATACTTTTCCTGTCAGAATTTTTTTGGTGCGTATTCGATTTCGTGTGAACTAAGAAAGAGATGTTAAGAAATGGTCGTCAGTATTGCATGTATTGGAGAAGTTGCTTGCAGGAGGTTCTTACACACTTGATTCAGTACAGTTTGGCTACAAAAATAGTTGCTCAGTAGTTCAGCTTTTTCGAAAGAATCGTGAATATGGAAAGGTACATGTTGGTAACTATTCTGTTTTCAGTTCTAAAGTTAAAATATTTTATTCAACATATATAAATTTATATACGAGCGTATTACCAATGCAAAAACACGAGATTTCTTCCATTTTCTATACATATTATCATGTTTTGTTTACAATATTTTTAGATAGCAGAGATTTTTATGGGAGGCATCAGAAGTGAAAATAAAAAATATTGTTTTAGGTCCTAGATATAAATTTCTCCCACAGATATTGTTTTTAACTTGTACTAAATGTGATACTTTTGTAATAATACCCTTAGCTGTCAAAAAGACAAGTAATCTGATAACATTTAATGGGATGTTCACATGCGTATTCATAACATACTGTACGCAAACAATAAAAATCTAGGTAAGTAGACTATTTTCAGCAAAAAATGTCTTTTGCGCATGAACATAATTTATCATTTTTGTTCGTAGAATGATATGGAATCCTTTCCTTATAAAGAAACCGTCACTGTGTGAAAAGAAGTTATTTTACAAAAGAAGGCCAAGTAGTTTAGAAGGAAGGTTCATTTCAGGGAAACGATTTTTTTTATTTCTTTGTAAATAAAAGGGGCATTCAATATATTTGTAGTCTAATGTCCTATTTTTTTCATTTCAGAAGCAATTTTAATCAAAATTGTAATAACTGATATCGTTGTTATTCAGTTTCAAAACAATGGAGATTCAAATTGATAATTTAGCAACTTTAAGATTGACAGCCATTTTAATAACAATGGTAACGTGCCAACGGCAGAGTCCAAATTTTCGTGATAAACTTATTATTAAGCGTGTCAACATATTCCTTTTTTAAAATAAAAATCCGGGAAAATAATGTATGACGTTATGACGACGTTACCTGTAAATATGACGTCTTTCAGACGTTGGAGTTTGAAAAAAACACACAACATTTTTGCTGTAAGAGCATCAACAGAATTGACGCCAAAAATGATGTCACAAGAAAAGCTAGAAACCAGGACATTTGTCATGACAATTTTCAAGGATATCGGAAACCACCGACTAACACTTATAAAATTCTGCAAAAAAAGTCGAGGGAAGACATTTGTTAGATTTGCGCTTGCTTTAATATGGCATAGTCCTTGAAGGGCGTATCCCAGCACTCCATTCTCCATTCGAGCCAAGTATAGCAAAGCTTGTCCATAACAGAAGTAGGCATCTGCACATTCTTTAGCAGTTTCACCATAGGCTTTTGAGAGTATGGCACAAGCCTCTTGAAACTGGTTCACTGCAGTTGGTATTTTTAAATATATTATAATTATCAAAATATATCATCAAGAGTGGTGCGAAGTGGATTAATCGACATCAGAGATGTATTGAATGTAACGGGTGCTAGTTTGAGAAGCACGACACATCAGAAACCGAAGTTACGTCCATTGACGTCACTGACGTCAGAAAACACCATCGAAACCTGGGGCGCTGACAGTCAAGTGGCATTACCTTATTGGCCGTCAAATACAGACAGTTTGTCATACACGGTTAACATGTCATGCACAAATGTATTTTAAATTGCCTTTTTTATTAATTATATTTGCCTTACAAAAAGTTATAAGCACAGTCTACGGATATATTGAACGTCTTACGTATACATTTCGGGGGAAAACCATGCATTCTATGAAATTTTAAGAAACTAATAGTAAATTTATTCTTTCTTTAAAAATATACATCTCACGGACAGCAAAATATTCTATAAAATACTAAGAAAAGAACATTAAAACATGAACTATATATTCAAATGAACGACAACAACATCAAAAAAAACGTCGCAAGGGTGAAAACAAAATTGTCAAAAGGTACTTAAATATACTGAAATTTTGTCAGAGAAGATGTTTTGAATTTTCCGGTTCATGTTTGAATATTTGTCATCTGGGTTCATCTGGGGTAAAGAAATTAGTCAAAGCGCATTTAATGAAAACTTTGTTAACACTATAGATGAAATATTTTCAAACCAAACATCCTTGAAATGTAAGAAAGGTGGTGTTGGTGATTTCAAGCTTTGGGTGAAATTTGGGACATCTGGGGAAAAAACTAGATGATAGCACAAAAAGAAGAATAATATGGGTCAGCTTGGATAAAAAAAAACTAGGTGACAGCCCATATATGGAGAAATCATGTTTACATTTGCACTCTTTTGCACAATTTCAGGTACACGTATGAAGCTATAACACCAGTTTAAGATTACCTGCTTTTCATACATTGCTAAAAATATGAAGAGATTTAATATTTAGGTGAGCTTTATAGGACCATCATGGCCTACTTTTTTATCTATTTTGTTTATAAGTCAACAGTTTATACAGTCACACAACTTGTTATAATACGGTTACCGTAATGAAATGTGATAACGATAGTAAGCGGTGCTGAAAAGCCTGCGCATAGTTTATGTAAAGATAATGTATGATTAAGTGCATTGATTGTAACTACCGTACAGCAATTTCTATGACTATGAAAATGTAAGTGTACTGGTCGGGGACCACCAACCGGACACTTTTTGATCATGTTTCCATACATATTTTATAATTTTAAAGATCTGAAAGTTTAACATAGTACTTAACTAGTTTGTTTTTTTCTGATAGTGTTGAACAGGAGGGTATCAAAATTACCTAAATTGTCTACACTACAGTACCATGTGTCCGGACAGATATGTCCATGATGCTGATTTAATTCAATAAAAGCTTTGGTGTTTTATTTTTTATTTTTAACATAATATAAAATATTTCAGCAGCAGATGCTAAAGTTTTGGATATTCTATAATTTACTCTACAACATCCTAGGTAACCCAGGCTATGTACCGTATACATATTAAATGCAGTATATACGGAATGTGTACAGTGGGTTCAGACGATGACTCTACAAATGATCATAGCTAGTATAAGTGGTCAGGTATTGCACTCTTGACGTCCAAATTTTCAATGTCAACGTTCTTGAAAAAGACCTTAAAATATGACTGTTTACGAAAATTGAAATAAATTTAATTGTTGATATAAAAGCGAGTGATCAAATTGAATCAACAACCACTGAACAAATAAAATAGGGATTTTCGGGGCCGTCCGGGTTTGGTGGTTGTCCGGTTTTGGTGGTTTCAACCAATATGTTTTAAAGGTATATTTGGTAAAATTAATGACAAAAATATTTTAAATAATCTTATGAACTCAAATCACGCTAAAATGACGTTGTTTAAAATCTCACCATGAATTTTTAGTAATAAATTAAGTATATTTATTTTTTGTTTGAAGCGTAAATATATCTGTATATGTTTACTTTTTAATAAATTGTGAATGATTGACATACTAGTTTAAAATAGAAATCGAGAAGAAAGATGTTTTGAAATTAAATATTCCTTTTAAAAGTTTAATTTGTAAATAAAAAATCATTTTTGAAGTTTAGTTACATAGGTTTGAAAGTGTAAACCAAAAACTTAGGCATCTATGTATCAAGTTGCTGAGTAATTGTTTGCAAGTGTACCTGAAGACATGAAAAGGAAACATAAAATGTAACGTGTCAAGGTCCTTAGTTTACCAATTTACATAAACACTTGTAACTGCACCTGATGCGGCATGAATCTTAAGGAGAAATGCCTATTGTTAAATAATGTGAATTATGATACATTAATAAACCCATACATTGTATAAATATCTTATCCTAGAATGCGTGCAACCCATTTTTTTATTTACAGTCCATCAAAAATAAACGTAAAACTAACTAGTTGTTTATTTAATTATTGTAAATGAGTTTAAGAATCGATCATTTGACGAATGTTTCCTTTTCATTTTAATGATTGCATTTTGTGCACGGCTATGTAT
Source organism: Ruditapes philippinarum (assembly GCF_026571515.1). Taxonomy (NCBI): domain Eukaryota; kingdom Metazoa; phylum Mollusca; class Bivalvia; order Venerida; family Veneridae; genus Ruditapes; species Ruditapes philippinarum. The sequence goes on along the minus strand of NW_026857559.1, from coordinate 18,016 downwards.
TCCAGATGCGACTGGCTTCTCGGGGAGAATTATTGAATAGTAAAAGTTACAAATAAAATCAAGATTAAGACTTCGATACACTTTACTAAAATTTGTTTCTGCACATCGAGCTATTCCTGATACAACTATTGTTCGTTATAGAAAACTAACAGAATCACACAGTATGAGGTTTATACTTTTACATGCTTGATAAAATGAGGGTAGACAAATTGTTGTGAAAGGTTCAAATAATAATAAATTCTTTAAAAAGATTATAGCACAAAACACTTACTATCCGTTTTATCTATCAAATAGTTCTTACAAATCAATAAATAATTGATATGGTCACGAAATTTGTTTCATCGATAATAATTCTATTATAGACAACATGCATGTATTGCTTCAGTATGAAATTAATAATGATTAGGTCTATGCTCTGACAAAAATGTCAATAAATACCCAAAATATGTCAGATATTGACATTTTTTTTTACTCTGCGAACAATTTTGAATGCTACGTCTGAGAAACATTGCAAGAAAAGGTTACAATTCTTCCAATTGAATACAAAATTCAGAAATCGAGTCACATGCGTTGTGTCATTTAGTCCCAAGTTACATCATTAAAATTGTTGCAGATGTCAGATGAGAACTTGCTGAAAGAATTATATAACCTCTTTACATTATTATATCACACGGGAAGACTGATATAGTTTTACTGTATACGTATATAAACACAGCTAACCCCAGGGTTCTGCTGCTGTCAATTTGTGACTTTTTGTTTCCTTTTTTTATTAAAGGAAATGTGCTGTATTAAATTTCTGTGTAACAATTCTTTACAGTTGATATAGCCGTACATATTAACTGTAAATAGTTGGTACACAGAAATTTAATACGGAACATTTCCTTTTTTAACAAAAATTTATAATATGATATATTATATAATGCTAAGTAATATTATCAATAGATTATGTTTTTCTTAAATGCTTTGTCAAATTCCGAAACAAAAATTGCAGATTGACATAAAAAATAGGATACATAAACACTCCCTGGTTTGCATACAATAACTTTTTTGTTAGACATGTACCTGTCATTTTAACAGGTGGTGAAGTTTCCATACATATATGGTATTGGTCGAATACAATAGAATAGTGTAGGAATTATCCACACTCCTTTATTTAGTTTTATTGATGCAAATGCTGATGAGACTTAAGTAAGTTATCTTTTCTTATCCTATTGTGAATCTACCGAAGTACAGAGGGGACATTCCGATTTTTTCCTTTCCCTCCCATGGCCACGAGATACATATATAACCCAGGGAAAAATGCTATATCATGATCACGAGATATAACGAAAATCAAAATGCTATCTCGTTCATACGAGATACAACTAAGAAAAAACAGCAAAAGAACAAAATGCTATCTCATAGGCACGAAATATAACGCAGAAAAAAAGGAAAATTAAAGTGCTATCTCTTTCCCAAAAATACAAAAACAGCAAAAACTTGCTATCCCGTGGCCAAGGGATATAATCAGAAAAAAGGCCACAACAAAAAATCGCTATCTCATTTCCGAGAGAGATATCTGAAAAAAAAAAAAATAATTATTACTATCTCGTGGCCACGAGTTAGCCAACCAATCAGATTCACACATCTCAGTCGTTGTAACGTGTTGACTTACCGTAGATTTAGGCACGAGTAGACATACTTGTCAAGATGGCAATTATTGAAGGATTCCATGGCCACGAGCTAGACTAAAAAGCTAATTGGACTGCTTACTCGTGGGAACGAGATAGCTTTTTATTGAGTTATATGGGAACGAGAAAGTGTTTTTTTCTTAGTTAAATCTCGTGGCAAAGAGATAATAATTTTATTCTGAGTCATATCTCTTTGGAACGAGATAGCATTTTGTTTTTCGTTCTTTTATGAGTTATATCTCGCAGCCACGAGAAAGGACAAGACAAAAAGCTGAATGTCCCCTTTGTGCTTCCGTATGTATCCAAAAAAAAGGCACTTTAATTGTTAAAAATTTTACTTTAAAAGGAAAGAGTGTGTGAAAAATTAGTTACATCCACATCTAAATGTGTACATGCAAGACTTCGAAATACTATAAAATACAATGGCACACAACTTTTGCTATATCATTTCTATATTGATAGCTTTTATCGTATTATATCACCTTGTCTTGATCAACCAATGAAAAAGCACACAAATAGTTCCGACATTTTAGTAAAGTTGTTCGAAAACAGGATCGTTGAAACTGAAATTAAAGATTAGGTGAAGTCTAAAAATAGAAGTAGACAGTGATTCACTTCATCCTACTGTGATCTGTTTTTCAGATAAACAAATGTATGGGACCGTTTGAAGTTCGATCATGTTTTCTTTTCTTGGAATGGGAAACTCGAGGATTCTGATATCTTAATATCCATTGCGAATATGCATTGAAATGTTTAACACTTATTAAATGACAGTTATAACTGAATACCTTGCTCCGGTAACTACGAATCTTGAACTGGTCCACATTAATGTAGGTCGCCTTACTTGCTTCACTATTCAAACAGACATAAAACACAAATATAACAAATGATATCATTGTTTTAAATAACAAAATAAAATATGCAATGACCTTGACAAACAAGTCCTCTTGAACATGTAATTTTGTAAACAAGTCACATTTCAAGGCTAGCATGCCCTGATTTGCAAATTTGTCGGTACTTTTATCGGCAACGATAGTGTAGTATTACTTTTGATTTTTACACTTTATAATGTTCGAATATTTTGCAATGATATCTTACAACTCGAATTGAGTTCTCTTGCTTGAGTGTGTTCATTTTCTACCCCGCACCCGTATGTATTTAGCACGATCATTCAAAAAGAATTAGTTATTCTTTGTATAACATTTATCCTGAGTTTTTGCAAGAGTTTACTTTCTTTATCAATCATTATTAAACAAAAAAAATTACAAGAGAGATATCTGTTTTTCTGAATAAACGTCGAGTTATCTATAAAAGAAAATAGTTGTTGAAATATTGAAAAAGATATACATGTATACACTTATAATTCATCGAAAATGTTTAAAACGTTACAGGTAACGCAAACTAAATAGAAAACTTAACAATACATTATGTATGTTTAAATGTGATATTTTGAAATACTGATCCTACATGTAATCAGTCTCTTTTAAATTGAAAATGAAAATCCTTTGAGTACATACAGAGAAGAATCTTTTCAGAGTTTAGGTAAACACAGTGTGAGCACTTAGTGTCATCAAGAGAAACTGACAAGTGTTTTCAAAAAGATCAAGTTTTTTAAACCAGCACTAGAGAATGCAATTTCCTAAACAAAGATTGTGCATTCATTGTAGTATTCAGATTAGACATATTTAGTCAGAATTTCAAGATGTCAATTAAAAATATTTCTGCAATAACCAAGGATGAGAATACTAGTATATTTTTAAGTTATACCAAAATATAATTGAGTATTTAATCAAAATACTGATAAGCGTATTTACGTTTAAAGGGAGAACAAAATCGGTCAAAGTAGTAATTTGTAACAAATTTTATGCAATATGGCTGAAAGAGTTATCCGCCTATTAGTAAACAGTATGTAAACACTTATCGCTTATAGTATATTTATTATCACTACCATCAACAAAAACTGTGTGGATGGTTTAAATTTTCTCAATAATATTAATATTAGAATATATGGAAACAATTTAACAAGAAATTAAATATAGTAAACTTGTATCAACTAAAGATAAATCTTGACAACAAAAATGAATATTGAACATATTAAAGATAAACCTGAAACATAAGTCCATGTTAGAATTTGGAAATCTAATTTGGAAAACAGATATTAAAAAAATAGAAATGAGAAACAACTGCACGTACAAGTTTTTCGTAATACTGTGTCTTTCTTTAATTTACTTTTACGATGTTTGATGTTTAAAGTGACACTTTTGATGCAAGCAATTTACAAGTTTCTTTCAGTAACATATTTGTTATTTTCACATAAATTTATTAGAAATATATAAACAACTACTTATGCCGCGCTTCTCAATACACATGATCTGTTCCACTGGGAGTTTCTATCCGGTTTCCTTTTCATATTGATGGTTCCCATAAGGTCTTGTTGAAATCAATCTAGAAGTTGCAAATAAATAGAATATATTTCTTGAAATACAGACAGTTGTTGATAAATAGCACGGAAATGATTATTGCTCTTTATGCACACTGCATTGGATTTTAACAAAGATCACGTGTTACTGAAGTTCTTTACAAAAATAAAGTTGAAAATGTAGAATACCTGCTTGAATCACGAACAAATACAATTTTTCTACATTATTCTTGAAAAAGTGAAGAAGCATTCCTTTCGTCCACAATATTTCGCTAGTTAACACGCGATAATTATCGCATCTAAAGGGCGAAATTTAGTATTAAATATCGCATGTCTTAAATTTCGCTAGTCTCTCACGCGATAATTATCGCCCTTTCTATAGACCAGAGACACTTATACTAGCGAAATTTAACAATTTCGCCTCGATAATTATCGTCTTAATTTTCGTATGTTGTGTGTTCATCAGGCGATAAATATCGCGTTGAAGGGCGCTAATTATCGTATGAGAGACTAGAGAAATTTAATACATGCGAAATTTAGTACTAAATTTCGCCCTTTATAGGACGCTAAATATCGCGTCTGAACTTGATTCTTCTCGTGTTTTTAGTCCTAGGATATCCTGAACGGGACTCTCTATGGTCTATCAATCGCTAGGTAAAAGGACACTAAATTTGTCTGTGTTTTTTCTTCCTCGGTATGTTTAAAAATATTGTAGAAGCCAAATGGAACAAAATCTTAAAAAAACATTATAGATAGTAAGTGACCATAGCGACAAATAGCCTCGTGTGAATTTTTGAATGGTTGTCGAGGCAGACTTATCATCATAATTATTATTGCTTCTTATATCCCATTGAAAATATTGATATTGGCTAACATCTTGGACTATATTAATTAATGTCACCATATCAATATAAACTCTGAGTTTTAAATGTATGCAAAATGGACTGTACATTGTCTGTCGACATAGTATGGTTCCGTGTAAAAACAGAGATGACAGTATATTGCCTCTTGCAGGTATCCAGGTTTGGCCTCATGAAAATTCCAAAAATGGTTAAAGGCCGAGCTTGTTTATTTGTCCCGTACAGGGGGTACACATACCTCATTTGGAAAATACCAGATATTTACCCCCTTAGCCTCCATGGACTGTGCATTGTTTCTATTACTTATCCACGTACGGTCCCGTGTGAAAAACTTAAATTTCGACAGAAAAGGACTGTCAATTCGATTTTTTAATGTCTACAAGGCAGTCTGAAGGACAGCTAAGTCCCCTTCCGCAGTAAACATGAATATGTACTTCTTGTCCTTTTACCAAACATGACGTTGAAGTTGTGTCCTGCATATCATAAGCACATAGTCTCACGATGGTGATTATTTGTGCCAAAGTATTTAAAATCTTCCGTAAAGTTAAAAAGTTATGGACAACATATAACATTGACCCTGGGGCATTTAAAAGTTATGGAGGGGACATTAAATGTAGACTTTTGATAAATGTGACCTTTAAGTGTGACCTTGACCTTGGGGTAAAGCAACTGAATTAGTGCACTCTGCATATGTTCTTATGATGGTGATCAATTGTATTTAGTCATTTTTTTAAATTTCAGTGGTTAGAAAGTTATGGAGCAGACTTTTTAAAATTTGACCTTAAAGTGTTACCTTGACCTTTTGGATAGCAATTCAATCATTGCGCTCTGCACGTCGTCCCATTATGGTGATCACTTGTGCCAAAATATTTCAAAAAAAAAATTCAGCGGTTTAAAAGTTATGGAGAGGTCACAAAATGTAGACTTTTTTATTATGAAATGAAGACTTTTTAACGTTTGGCATTTAAGTGTGACCTTGACCTTGTGGGTAGCAACCCAATTCTTGCGCTCTGCACATCGTCCCATTTAGGTTATCACTTGTGCCAAGTTCTTTTAAAAACATTTCAGCGGTTTAAAAATTATGGAGCGGACACGAAATGTAGACTTTTTATTATGAAATGAAGGCTTTGTAACGTTTGACCTTTAGGTGTGACCTTGACCTTGGGGGTAGCAACCTAATTCTTGTGCTCTGCACATCGTCTCATTATGGTGATCACTTGTGCCAAGTTATTTCAAAAACTTTTCAGCGGTTTAAGTTATATACTGACAGACGGACAGACAGACGGACTGACAGACGGAGGCCATTCCTATAATCCCCTTTCCGCTAAGGGGATAAATAAATCATGCAAATATACCTAAAACATAAACATAAGCAGCAGGTGTCAATGTCTAACACTAAGCTGTTGATATAATATTGACACATTTCATAAAAGTGATGACAAAAAAATGGTCAGGAAAAAAATCATGCAATTTGCATTTATACAAAAGACACTGAACAGAAGAACTCATTTAAACAGGTGTGAAAGTGAAGGACAGTACGGGCGCCTTGGTGACAATTTAATATGTTCTATAAAAAAAAACTCATACGCAGGAGATAAAAAAGCGTAATTAGGAGTTTATAAGTTACATGGGACTTTCTCTTCCAAAACTGCAATGCCGATGATCTATTATCCATAATGAAGGATCTGTTGGTCATTTGAGGAAAAGTCAAGTTTCCTTGTAGGAGTTTACTACGGCCAGAACTTAGATATTTGACAGTTTTGCCTTTTGAACCTTTAAATCACGCCAAATACTTTTATAATTTGCATTGAAGAATAATGACCTCTTCTTATCCTTAAAGGTCCATAATGCCTTAGAAATGCTTTCATTTTTATCTCAAAATATTTTTATTGCTGGTATTCTTTTATATTTTCCAACAAGCAACAAGCTTCTTGCTGGCCAATTACCATAACTGTTTTAACCTTCTAATGCTTTTCGGCAATTAGTAAATTTCTAGTGATTAAGTATTTTGTATGGAAGTCAAAAAAAATCGTATGGAAGTCAAGACCGCCTCCGTGGTCGAGGGGTTAGAGTCGATGACTTCTAATCCAGTTACCTCTCTGGCGAGGGTTCGATCCGCGGGAGATGCTTTGGTAGTTTAACGCGGAGGAAGGTAGTCTAGTACTGGTGTAACTCGCCAGGACGATGGTTAGGAAACTACCCGCCTATATGACTGAAATACTGTTGGAAAAAGGCGTAAAATGAAACAAACAAACAAACAAAGTATGGAAGTCAAAATGCTACTTTGCTTACATTTTGCTACTTTATAACGTTAACTTTTACATTTAGTCCTATTTCCTTTAGGTAGCAAGCATTTAACATTCTCTAAAACCATTACTTAAATATTATAAAATGTTACAATGACATTTCTAAAGAAGTAAATATTTGTTCATTTCTGAGGCATAATCATGCCTTTAACAAGTTTCATTGAAGGTTCCATTCACCTTCTCGTACGTCAGAAGAAATCAAGGTCCTGCAATAGCTAATTAAGTACAGAAGTTAGACTCGAGTAACTTAATTTGTTGATAGAGAATATACTGAGGTGTATAATGCACATTATTTGATTTCTTTTTTCACTGTTGTTTCTATGGTAACATATTTTTTTTAATGAAAACTGAATAAATCTGGATCCTACGATAATTCACAGTGTAACTAACATATAGGTTGATATTAGTTATGTGGATAGATAAATATATGGAGATTATGAACGCAATTTAAATTTTCCGAACCTGAACATTTGTCAAAATATTCTGTGCACACTGTATTAACAAATGTGAAAACATTTATTGACTGGTACCCAAGCAATCCCATACTCCATGGATAAGCCGAGGTATCTACCAACCAAATATTCAAGACCTCGGCTGCCTGAACAAAACTGTTTTGGATTTTAAATATCAGTCTTGTAACCTTGACCCAAAATGACCACTTCTCTACCCAAAGTTATAGCAACAGCCAAGATAACTAGTAAATGAATAAGTCCCGTATAAGTTAATCTTTAGCACTGGTGACCTTTGTTCTAGCATCTAAAGTTGTATGATCAACACAAGTATCTACTGACATCAGTAAATTATAACAAGAGCCACCGCCGGGCGGAGGCAACGCTCGACTTTTTACTTTTTCTTAAAGCAAACAAAGGAATGTTTGAACAAATCTAAACGTTTCCTTTTCACAAATTTAATCGGTCTGTCTTGTTACTTTTGTCTATATAATTTGCATATATAGATATACTCATTGAAATATATATATATATACATACAATATATGATAAATGACATGATATATGATATATGACATGATATATGACATGATATATATAATATATGATATGATATATGTCATGATATCTGATATATGACATGATATAGAGTATGATATATGATACATGGCATGATATATGATATGATATATGACATGATATATGATATGACATGATATATTAAATGATATGATATATGACATGATATAAGATACATGGCATGATATATGATACATGTCATTATATGATTTGATATGTGGCATGATATATGACATGATATATCGTATGTGACATGATATCTGATATATGGTATGATGTATGGCATAATATATGATATATGACATGATATAGGATATGACATGATACAGATATATTATATGATATATCATATGTGGCATGATATCTGATATATGATATGATATATCATATGTGGCATGATATCTGATATGATATGACATGCTTTTTGGCATGATATATGATATGGCATGATATATGACATGTTATGATATATGATATGATATATATGACTTGATATATGATACATGACACATGAATATGTACACACACTAATAAATGTGTTTGGTCATTTAATGCACAAATCTGAGAAAATTCAGTAATTTAACCTTCAAGGACAATGTCATTAAAGAGCCCAAGTCAATTTGGGTTTGATAAACAACAAGGTCTTGCCCTTGAGAATGTTCTGTTATAATATGAAGTTGATCCCTTAAATAATAGCAAAGTTACAGCCAGTTACAGCCAAAACAATGAAAATTTCAATATTTGACCTTCAAAGACAAGGTCATTAATGAGTGAAGGTCAAGGTCTGTTTGATTATTTTTAAGGGTTATCCTTGAAGATTATCATGTTTAAGTTTGAAGACAATCCATTTAAAATAACAAAGTTACAGCCAATAATAGCCAAAAAAAATGAAAATTTCAATAATTTGACCTTCAAAGTCAAGGTCATTTATAAGTGAAGGTCAAGGTCTGTCTAGTTATTTTTAAGGGATATCCTTGAAGATTATTATGCTTAAGTTTGAAGAAGACAATCCATTCAAAAATAACAAAGTTACAGCAAATAATAGCAAGAACAAGCAAAATTTGGACTTTTGACCTTGAAAATCAAGGTCATTTATAGATAAAGGTCTAGGTTAGTGTGGTCTACTGAAAGGTCTTGTCCCAAGAATTGTTGTGGCCAAGTCAGAAGACAATACACCAAAAACTAAAAAAGTTATGATCCGGGTACAAAATTGCGGACGGCAACGGCATAGCCGCCGCGACTTTAACAATACCTTTACTTTTTTCAAAGAAAGTCTAGCTAAAAAAGAGCTGAATGAACAGCAGTGTAAAAATCTATCAAGCATCAATGACCTTGACCAAAGTGTTCAAAGTAAGCGTAAGTCTACAAAACATGAAAGAAATCGGTCAATAAATAAAGGCTATATAATTATCATGAATAAAAGTGTAATGGGCCGGTATTACAAAGGGAAATAATTCAAAAAGTAATGAAACGTTACAGTTCTTTGACACTGCTCTTTCTCTTACTGGCCTCTACAAATGTGTGATGTTTCAGCGAGATATCTTTACTTGGGACAAGTCTTATTTAACATTTTCAAGTTTCAATATAAATAAAAATTCCTCAAAATACTTTTTAAATTATTTTCAAGGCGAGAGTGACACACCGACAAAGTGTTGACCTGCATAAAAATTCTGCCAACTTAACATACTTGTTCGGCCAAGACACAGGGACAGATACGTTGTATTAGTATATTATAACTGAAAGCAATTACATATCGTCACATACATTTTAATGATACAAACTACATCATTCAAATATAAAACCATACGTTTAGCCATAAAAAATAAATTACTCATTTATTACAAATTTGTCAATTTTAAACATGGAAAAATGAAATGACCACCATTCACACCGTAATATTCTTCTCAGTCAATGAAAGTGCTTCCAACAACTTCAGATTCTGCAAATATTACGTATTTGTCCTGGACAGCTATGGAAATGTAGTTAGTAATGAGGGCAGCCATTGCTATCTTGGCCAAACCTATTTTTATATGAGAAATTCAAATGTAGAGATTTATGAAATTTGTAACAATATGACAGCATTTTCAAGTATTTTATATTGTCTTGGGTTTTAAGTCAAATTTTAAAATTACATATCTTTTTTAAATTTCTATAATAAAAAGAATAAGTTTGCTCATTTGCTATGGTATTCTTCTTACACAATACGCTTGTTGAAATATAATCAAAATCCTCAGCATGTAAATGGTGATATATAATTATAAATTAATGGCCTACACGGTTTGTGATAATGCAATTATATATGTCCTTTAAACACGAAGTTTCAGCCACTAGTATAAACTTAATGCTTCAGTACATGTAGATGTCATTTCTTTGCCATTGTTTGCCAGTAACTGTTTGAACTGTTCAGCATTCTATTCATAGATTAGGAAGTTAGAAGTTGTAGCTTCCATGTTTTCCGAATGAAGAAAATTTATCATCTCTAGTACCTGAAATACAGAAAAAATTAACATACACATTTTGTACTTTATTATTATGTACCACATGTACTAAAGTCTAGAATAATGTTTTGTCTTGTTATTTATCTGAATGATGAATACCTACAATTTTGGTGAAGTGTAAGTATGTTGACCTAGTATCAGTTTTAATTATTTGTCAAAAACAATATCACTAACTGATAAGTATATCTGTTTGACCGTCATATTGTTAAAAAGCATAAAGTATGAAAGTTAGAGTAAATATGTAAGATTGGTGAAATACACTAAGCCATCAACTAATAACCTTATGAACCTTTTTTTGCGTCACCGCGGACTATATATATATATGAAATGAAAACAAGTGTCGGAAAAAGTCACATATAAATAAAACAAAAAACACAGTCCATGAGAAAAAATAACAGATTTTAGTATATATATATATGTATACTAAAATCTGTTATTTTTTTATGCCTCCAAAAATGAAAATTTTGGTATTTGCAAATGGCGTTTGCAAATGAGGTACTGTAATTTACAGATGGCGAAGTGTTTGAAAATGGTGTTTTACAAATGGCGTAACTATCCAAACCTCTACTTTTGCAAATGGCGTCATGTAAAAATATGTACAAAAAACAAAAATACAGTATGTATGAAAAACAGTATGTATGAAAAACTAAAATAGAAAATGTTTGCAAAACTTAAATAAAATATGTATGCAAAACAAAAAAAAATATGTACGAAAAACTAAAATAAACTATATATGCAAAACTAAAGTAAAATATGTACGCAAAACTAAATAAAAATATGTATGCAAAACAAAACAAAAATATGTATTTTAATCTAAAATAAAATATGTATGCAAAACAAAACAAAAAAGTACAAAAAAAAAAACAACAAATAAGTACAAAAAAAACACAAACAAAAAATTTTGCAAATGTCACTTTTATGCCACGGTAGATTTCATTTTCGGAACATTTTATTCTGTTAACGTACACTATTTATGAATGTTAAATAACAGAGACATTCTATGTTTCAACTTTTTTGTGAATCAACAATAAAATAATGGAACCATTTTAATTTCACTGTTAATAAATTTTATAAAATATTTCATAAATATATAATTATACCCTTTAAATGGTCTTAGCAACTGAGTTCAAAAGTGCTATGCTCTAACAGGGCAAGAATTGTCAACTAGCAGTCATAATTAAAGTGGTTAGGTCATTATTTCTACTACATCTTTGCATAGTTTTTATGTCCTTTCTCTACAAGTAAACATCTTCATTAAGTTCTTCTTATAAGAATTTTTCAGAAAAAAATAATATCATGTAAAGATGAAAAAAAACTAAACTTTTTAGCAAGTGTTGCATGGCGAGAGTTTTAAATGTGTTTACTCCATTTTATTTGTCTGATTGGATTTTACGTTGCACCGACATGTTATTGGTGATGTGGCGACTTTCCAGTTTTACTAGTGCTGAAAGGCTTAAGGTGCCCTTCTGTGAATTAATTCAGACACAGACAGTCAACTGAGTCAAACCACCGATGTTCCGTAAGCTAGCTGGCAAATGTGACTCAGACCTTTGAACCAATAGGGGTTATCTATTGGCCAATACCAATGCACCTGTGAAGTTTGAAGGTAAAGGGCCCATGAGTTATGGAGATATGAATCAGAAACCGTTATTAATTATATGGTCAATGTGATCTTCACCTCTGACCCCTTGACCCACAAAATTCATGAGGTTATCTTCTGACCAAAAGCAAGATGGGTTGTCAAGTCATTCATTGGAAATCCTTTTCATCTACAATGTCAATATGACCTTGATTCTTGTATCAGGCAAGTCATCTACAGACCAAGACCATTGCACCTGTGTAGTTTGAAGATCAAAATCCTAGGAGTTGTTGAGTTATCAATTGGAAACCATTTTGGCATTCAAAGTCAATTTGACTTCTGACCTAAAAACCTCAAAAACATTAGGGGTCATCTTCTGGTTATGAACAACCTCATACAAAGTTTGAAGTTCCTATGCCTAAGCGTTCTTTAGTTACTGATCGCAAACCATTAGGTCTACGCACCAACAGACAGACAAATGCCAAGCAATATACCCCCACTATTTTGAAGGGGGTAGAGAGGCATAATAAGCATAACTTATTGCTTAATATTGATCTTACGAAATGAATTACTATCCACAGCAATCTTACAAACTTGACCTTGAAGGTATGGGTATGGGTCTTGGACGTGATGTCTTGATGTGGTAAAACATTTATGCTACATTATTTCAAAATCCACCAAGGCCTGACAATGTTGTAGTCAGAACACAAATGTGTACCTTCAACTTCTGTGTGACCTTGACCTTTTAGGATGTGGCATTGGCGTTAAACGTGACAAATTGTCATGATGTTGGTATTTATGCAGTTATTTTTTAAATTCTTTAATACATGACAAAGATACAGTCTGGACATGAATGTTGTGTAAGTGGTGTACCTTCAACATCTTAAGTCTGACCTTGACCTTTATGGTAGTGACATGATTGTGCCTTAAACGCGACACATCATCTTGGTGTGGTAGATATTTGTACTAAGTTATTTCAAAATCCATCAATACAAAAATATAGTCAGGACATGAATGTTGTGTATGTGGGGACACACAGACAGACATACGTAGCGTTTTCAATATGCCGCCCTTCCGGTGCATGAAAAGTTATTGGATACAAAGGATATTCATGAAAATATCACGAGGTTAGTATGTGAATGTTAATGAGTTAAATTCACGATTAATCAATAAACTATGACATTCATCAGCTCCTTTATATACGATGTATAATGTTTATTGTTCTCAGGCTAAACAATTACCACTATGAATATGTATGTAACTTGCCTCATGGTTCTGAAGTCAAGATTGGTAACTAGAGTAAAATCAAAAGCTTTTTTCTTATAAACTTTGAAACTGGTTCCTAAATTTTAGCCCCTATTGGTACAGGTTGCATAACTGTATGCCTCATGAGAAAGAGAACCCTGCAGGTCATTTGTTTTACTTTCTTATCAAGATTGGCAGTTTATGTGAAATCAGAACAGTCAGTTCTTTGAATACATACATACCCAAAAATTGCTTCATGAATGGCGAGTCTATATCTTTTTTATCATAACCATCAACATGTATCATAAAATTTGGTCCCAGATTATGGTACGGGAATTCCTTTTTTTTTTTTTTTATTCACAAATATTATACATAATTATACATAATTATACATATATACAATGACATAATTTAACAAATTCAATTTGAGATATACATATATATTAGAGTTACAACGTACATAAACACACAAAGTGAAAAAAGCTTGAAACTATCTAGAGGTTAGTATATATCTTTTAAAAATTGTAGTATTTTGTCAAAAAAATTAACTTTTGTCTTCTTGTATTTAAAGTATTGATAAATTATTTCAAATTCTGTTTTAAACAGTTTTAAAATGTTAAATTCATTTGACCAATTATTACTACAAAAGTAAGCTTTATAAATACTAAAACCTACAATAGTGAGTATAACATTTATGTAAAAGTATTCTTCTTGAGATATTTTATAACCGAAAATAAGGATGTCTAGTCTACGTATATTTCTTTGAATTCCGCACTCTTGAAATATATATAAAATTTTCTCCCAAAATACATTTACTGCCATACAATCGATAAAAAGATGTTGATAATCTTCTATTTTATTACATTTATTACAGAGTGGAGATGAGACCATTTTCCATTTATAGCGCGTTTCTTTGCTTGTAAAGATCATGTTTATTACTCTAAATTTGAATTGTTTATACCGATTATCAGGAATTCTTGTAATGAATTTATATATATCATTCCAGTTTAGTTTTATCTCATATTTATTTGACCAATACGAATGTGTAGCGGGTTTAATGAATACTTTATTTACTAATATTTGGTATATTGTTTTTGAATCCATCAATTCAAAAGGTCTGTTATTTATCTTAAGACGTTTTTCTGTTTTTATTTTTGTTTGCGAAGAGTGAAACGTTTTCATAGTTTGTTTCCAGGTTAGAGGTATAGCTTAAAAGAGCAAGTTTAATTCAACGACGCAGTTGCGTTTATCTACTAGCTTATTTAAGATAACATTTTGATCTACTTCACCCTGATCATTAAGTAAATCATTTATAAAATATATATTCGATTTAATCCATGTTTTAAAAAACAAACATTGGTTTTTAATTTTAATAAATCTAATAAAATTCAGTCACATTACTACAATTGAGACTTTTAATAGTGTCTGTATTACAACAAAATATTAAAAAATTGTCGCCAAAATCTTTCAGTAGGCGTTTCGGAATTAATTTCCAGTTTGCTTCTGATTCATCAGTTAAAGCTTTTACCCATTTAAGTTTTAAAGAAGTTATATATGAATCTAAGTCTAGCATATCTAATCCTCCTTGTAATTTATTGCCTATTAAAGTTGCACGTTTTACTTTTTCTTGTTTATTGTCCCATAAAAATTTGAATATCATTGTATTGATTTCTTTCACGATACTTTCTGGCACAACTAAAGAATGAAACAAATAAGTAAATTTTGGTATCAATAGCGATTTTATAATTTGAACTTTTCCATACATCGTTAACTTACGTTTTAACCAGTTTTTTATTAGACTTTGACATTCAGTTAGTTTTGACTGCCAATTGAGTTTAGAACACTCTTCGTATTGTATGCCAAAATAGACTCCTAGTGCTTTAATTGGTTTATTCGGCCATGTTATATTTCCTACTTTATCAGTTCGTGATTTACTTCTTCCTATCCACATTGCTTCAGTTTTTTTGCTATTAAGTTGTAACCCCGAGTATTTGCCAAAGCGCTCTACCAGATTTATTGCATTCAGAATGTCTTGTTCAGATTTCAGAAAAAGAGTAGTGTCATCAGCAAGCTGTGCTATTTTAATTTGTGTATTATTATTTTCGATTTTTATCCCTTCTATACTGTTTGAGTTTCTTATTTCAATGGCCATAATTTCAGCAGCTAATATAAATAAAAGAGCAGATAATGGACATCCCTGTTTAATACCTCGATTTAAGTTAAATATCTCTGATTTATGTCCATTGTTAAAAATACATGATTTAATATCATTATAAAATGTTTCGACCCAGTTTATAAAGTTCGATTTAAAACCAAATTGTTTAAGTACATTAATTAAAAAATTCCATTCTAGAGTATCAAAGGCCTTACGAAAATCTAGAAACATTATCGAACCATCTATTTGAAATTTTTCTGAATAATGTATTATGTCTTGTATTAAACGTATGTTATATCCGATAAATCTGTTTTTAATATAACCTTGTTGGTCTAAGCTAACTATTTTATGAATTACAGTTTGCAATCTATTGGCAAGAGCACGAGTTGCAATTTTTACATCAACACATAATAATGAGATTGGTCGATAGTTTTCTAATAATAATGGGTCCCCTTCTTCTTCTCATGTTAACACCATAAGGGTCCACTTCATGTAGCAAACGAAGAATTCTGTTTATTCTGTTGAATTCTGTTAACACATTTATTTTTGTAAATGAATATATTTTATAAAACTTCTTACTTCCAGACAAATTTTGTTGCATAAAGAACTTAGATTATAAATTTTAATGTTTAATTGATAATGATTAAGAGATATTTTATGACTTGATTGAACGTATTATGCAGTAATTTTGTAGCTTTCTTAATTTCTCACTTGTGAGTCATTGTATACTTTAATTATAGCAAAATTTATATTGATCAAGACTATATTTTCATTCAAAAACAGAAACATCTACATCTCTCTTATAACCATTATAAATGAATAACAGACCTTTGACGCATTATTCTGCATCCAAGTCGCTGACCACTTCCTTGTATTTCAAACTGAAATACCAAAAAACCGTCACATTTTCTGGTCTCAAATTTATTTCTTCAAATTTATGTAAACAAATTCAATATGTCTACATAGTTACCATAACAGAGATAAATGCTTAAATATACACTTTCATTTTTAAAATGTTGGTGATACCTTTATTTTCAGTTGATATTTGATAATATTAGTCAACTACAGTGGATCTTAAAGCCAAAATGCAAAGTTATAAAATCTGAAAGATTGTTTGAAAATACATTCTATGGATGCCAGCAATTTTTGTACCATTTCCTATAAAAAAATTACATACTTAAGTCATGCACATATAGACTTTTTTCATTGATATTCAAAATCTGAGAATACTTCGATTTCTTTATGATCAATGAATTTCATTAGTTTCTCAGGATGTATATATTTTGAAATTATACAATCAATATTGCATTAAAGTATTCTTTGATCAGACACATACATTTTAAAACTAATAAATTATTAAGCAGAAATATTCATCATGGTATCAGTTCAACAGTTTGACAGGCTAACATATAAACAAATTCGTCAATTTAGTATAAAGGGTAAAAAGCTATATCTATATCTTTTTTAGATTTAAAAACAGTAAAAGTTACATAGAATTCATAACCTTGTGGTAATTTCTCCAAAAAGCTGTAACAAAAAATGTCATTACTATTTATCACACATGGTTTTTGCATGTATATCTGATTTAAACTTCCGGACCAAAATATCCTACCACTAGTTTTAGTTGGTTTAAGAATCACTTGACACAGTCACACATATTCGACTCTCTTTTAACAAGATATAACAATACCACAATTCGTTAACTAAGTTAACGAATATAGGACATGTATATACGATGGACAAAATACTGTGAGCGTCTGCTGTTTCCTTATTTTATATAAACACATCACTGGTTGAAAAACTTTCTGTCATAGGATTGATTGTATGATGTCTCACTTTATATGAAAAATTTGAAAATAAAACTATATATTTACCTAACATGTATCCTCTTAGTAAGTTTCAGAGGTGTCTTAATTTCCGAATTTGTCAGACCGTCCATGAATAATTCTCTGACAAAAATGTCCAAAAAGTCTTCAGTCTCTGCCATTTTTTCAGATTTCCTTTTTGCAATCGGTGCGACGGGATCCATGCAAAAGTATGGCACCCCTAAAATATCCGATTTCTAGTCATTTCGGCACTAAGACATTTCAATCCCAATCAAATGAGCCCTTTACCACATCGGCCCACTTAAACTTATTATAATGTTTTCTACCATAACTCTACTCGTTAACTCTAAAAATAAGTGGATAGTCTCATAATACAATATGACAAATACATGATTATAACAAATAAATGGAAGATATATTTTGAATTTCT